>NW_024844196.1:0-1062 GCF_019175285.1 Sceloporus undulatus
CTTCCTTCCACCCCTTCCTCCTCTTCGTTACTTCCTTCTTTGGTTAACCTGAGTTTTGAATCCAGCCAGAGCTCCAAGCACCTGGCTGGACTCTGAGAGTTGAAGCCCCAGAGTTCAATCCAGACCCGGGTTTGGGTGCTAGTGCTCCCTTCATCTTCCCCATTGGTGCAGAGCTGCGTTCCGTCACATGAACCCGGCAAAGGCAGCTCGACCGGGATGGCACATTTTAAGCCTGGGTGGAACCGGTGGGATTGTCCTGCCCCAAATGGAGAAATGTCCACACCCAACGTCCGAGTGGCACAGCTGGGAAAGGCATAATGCCATCATTCTCCTGCCACGCTCTCCTGCTGCTGCCTCGCTTCTGCTGTCTTCTGTACCCCTGGTGGAGTTAGGGGAAGAGGGAAGGCTTGCTTCTGGTTTGGCTGCCGGTCTTCCTGAGGGCAGGAGGAGTGGCTTTTAAAGCTTACCACTCCTGCCATGCCCTCCTGCTTCTGCCTGGCCTCTGCTGCCTTCTGTACCCCTGGTGGAGTTAGGGGAAGAGGGAAGGCTTGCTTCTGGCTTGGCTGCTGGTCTTCCTGAGGGCTGGAAATGTGGCTTTTAAAGCTTACCACTCCTGCCATGCCCTCCTGCTTTTGACTGGCTTCTGTAGCCTTCTTTGCCCCTGGTGTAGTTGGGGGAAGAGGGAAGGCTTGCTTCTGGCTTGGCTGCTGGTCTTCCTGAGGGGTGGAAGTGTGGCTTTTGAAGCTAACCACTACTGTGATGCCCTCCTGCTGCTGCCTGTCCTCTGCTGTCTTCTGTGCCCCTGGTGGAGTTAGGGGAAGAGGGAAGGCTTGCTTCTGGCTTGGCTGCTGGTCTTCCTGCGGGTTGGAGGAGTGGCTTTTGAAGCTTACCACTCCTGCCATGTCCTTCTGCTTCTGCCTGGCCTCTGCTGCCTTCTCTGCCTCTGGTGGAGTTGGGGGAAGAGGTAATGCTTGCTTCTGCCTTGGCTGCTGGTCTTCCTGAGGGCTGGAAATGTGGCTTTTGAAGCTAACCACTCCTGCCATGCCCTCCTGCTGCTGCCTG
>NW_024844197.1:0-1062 GCF_019175285.1 Sceloporus undulatus
CCCATAGGAAATAATTGTTCCGGGTTACGAATGTTTTTTCGGGTTACGAAAAAATTTTTGGTGCTTTTCGGCGCTATTTCACACGGAATCGCGGCTTTTCCCCATTAGCGCCTATGGCATTTCGGCTTACGAAGGCTTTTCGGGTTACGAAAGCGGCCGCGGAACGAATTAATTTCGTAACCCGAGGGAGCACTGTATACATTCCCCTTAGGTAGGAACATACACTTTTCAGTATCTAGACACATTACTGTCATTACATTACATGTAAGGAAAATATTTAAATGTTGTGTCTGTGTATAATGCTTTTAAATGTAGCATACTGCTTAATGAAGAAATGGTGCGGAATTGTTTATGGGTGAATTTATGGAAACATATACTTAGGGCACTGCAATTCATTTCAGCAACTGTGTGGGTGCGCGCACACACACACACACACACACACACACGCCATTTATGCCTCCTGCATTTGTTCAGCCATTGAAACTGCTTATACAGAAACCTATTCTTATTTATTTATTTTATATGTTGCCTTTCTCCTGGAGTGGGACCCAAGGCAGCTCATAGATAAAGGGCCAGTACAGACTGGCACTAAAAGGCCCCTTGCAGGTGGCATGGGGGTGTGGCGTGCACATGATGTACCTCTCAATGCTGCCTCAATGCCATCTGGACACCACCCACCCGCCCACATATAGGCAGCTTCACGGTGTGCTGGTGGTGCAGCATTAAGATGCTACACACCACCCAAGTGCTGCAAAGCCATGGGAGCAGCAGAAAGGGTGCCCTTTTGCCAGCTCAAAAAGGAATAGCATTTTTCTGCCTTTTTTTGAGCCAGAAAATAGCTGGATCGGGACCAGTCCAGTTGCCATGGGCCCGATCAAGTTTTCTCAGAGGCAGCGTTATGCCAGCCCTCGTTTCACCTCAAAAATAGGCCATTAAGGCTGGCCTGGGGGTAGAGTTGGGGTGTGGCGTCCATACAACAGATGCCCCAATTCGTCCCCCATCACAGCATGATGCTGCATGCCACTCCACATGGTGCACAGTGTCACAGGGCTCCTCTGGCGC
>NW_024844198.1:0-1062 GCF_019175285.1 Sceloporus undulatus
CATGTTCAATGCTCAAATGTGCTGTTTGGAATGGGGAGAGGGGGGTGGCCAGAAAGGGAAGTACATTTCCGTGATCTGTCTACGAATAATGTCAAAATGTCCTCCATTTTGATCATGCCTAAGAAAGATGCATTTATATTAACATTTCAAAAAAAGCCTCAATTTTTTTGCATGTCCTCCATTTTTATAAAATGTGTCCTACATTTGAAAATGTTGTCCTGCATTTGTCCTACATTTGTCCCGGTTTGGAGGTCCTCACTTATGGCAACCCTACAATTATGAGACTCATCCCACCAGATTGCACTGATGCCTATTATATCATATTTGCTTTGTTGTACTAGGAGTTTGAGTTCATTCTGCTTATTCCCCATGCTCTGTGCATTAGTGTAGAGACATCAAAGACCATGGGTCCCCTTTACTTGCTGCCTGTGCAAGTTTTATTTTTCTCCCACTGTTGGGTCCTTGCACTATTTGTCTTGTTTCCTGTATGTCAGTTTGACTATCATTGCACATTGGGATAGGTGTATATAAACCAGTAGACACCCTGCTTTGTGTTTCTGTATTCTGAATTTCTCACTGGGAAGCATTTCTGATCTCATTGGCAAAGCTCAGCCCCTTTCACTGTTGTTGTTTTTTTTAAATTGTGGTTCAGGCCAGAGTGATAGAATGCTGGTAGGGTTGCCATAAGTCAGGAGCTCCAAACTGGGACAAATGTAGGACAAATGTAGGGCAACATTTTCAAATGTAGGATACATTTTTATAAAAATGGAGGACGTGCAAAAAAATTGAGGATTTTTATAAAATGTTAATATAAATGCATGTTTTTTATGATCAAAATGGAGGACATTTTGGCATTATTCCTAGACAGATGGCAGAAATGTATTTGCCCTCAGGTTTAACTGTACTTCTCAGAAGTGTGTACTTGGGCAAGGGACTGTGGTTTTTCTTCACTGCGCATGAGTTTGTAAAAATCACAGCAAGTTACACTGGCCATGCCTCAGAGGCTTGTTGATATCAATATCACCATCATCATCATCATCATCATCATCATCATCATCATCA
>NW_024844199.1:0-1062 GCF_019175285.1 Sceloporus undulatus
GCTCTTTCCTCCTCTCCCTCCCTTCCGATGAGAGGAGGGAATGCTCTAACCAATGGAATCAATTGGGAATAAAAGGGAAATGCAGCGCAGGCATTCTGACTGTAGCATCCTCATATAACACTAATAATAATAATAATAATAATAATAATAATAATAATAATAATAATAATAATCCAGAAGCAAGAGGAAATAAAGCACAAGCAAGCACACAGACATGTCACCCAAAAAATCATGCGCATAAATTGTCAAAAATAAAAGCCTGATTTTACAGCCTGATTTCCCTACAGATCTCCTCCGGCTTGGCCCCACAGCCTAATTTCCCATTAGAGAATGCCCTCCATGGCTCCCTTCTTCCCACGGCTCCTTCCTCCTCCTCCTCCTCCTCCATCACTTTCTTCCATCCCCTCCACCCTCCCTCTTATAGCCCTTTGCAGCCCCCGTCAGTCACCCTGATTTCCCTTTTTGCCTCCTCTCAGCCTCCAGTCCCTCGGCTCTTTCCTCCTCCTCCTCTTCCTCCTCCTCCCCCTCCCCTCAGAAGAGGGGAGGGAATGCTCTGACCTCTGCCCGCCCTCTGACCCTAATCCCTCCCTGAATTTGCCCCAATCATGATCGAGGACAAGTTCATATTTCATGGAACCTGGGTCTTTTGGGAAAAGATGGATTTTAGCCCTATTCTGGATACCCCGGGGTAAGGGGCATTTCCTTGTGCAAGCCTTGACATGGATTGTGACAGAATCGGGCCCAATATGAACTTCACGTGCAAATTTCGAATCCGGAACTGGGTTAAACGGTAGTCTGAACGGCCCCTTGGATATGCTAATCAAAACAGTTCAGCAGTCTGACTCTACATAAGGCAATGTTGTGTGTGTTTTGTGCAATTCTCCTGTCATCATATGGTGACCCCATGAAGTTCATAGGGTTTTCTTTGGAAAGGAATATTCAGACATGGTTTACCCTGTTTAGTTTTCAAGATCAGATGAGATCTAGTGGCTTTAGAGTCTTTAATTTGTTTTTATTTATTTTATTTTATTTTATTTTATTTATTTAGAGTCTCTTATATAT
>NW_024844200.1:0-1062 GCF_019175285.1 Sceloporus undulatus
TTTTAAAAAACAGTTGAAAACATACCTTTTCCGGCTGGCCTTCCCACCTTAATTTGTTTATTATTTTCCTGCCCCCTTTTCCCTTTTCCCTTTGACCCTGGATCGATGTTTCATTTTTATTTCTTTTGCCCCTGACATGTGTATTTTCCTATTTTATTGTTTTCCTGTTCCTGTTTTTTTGTAGTACTGTTTTTAACTCTTATATTAGATTTTAACCTTGTATTGTACTGTTTTTATAAATCTTGTAAGCCGCCCTGATCATATCCATGGAAGGGCGGGGTATAAATAAAATTTATTATTATTATTTATTATTATTATTAACAACAATTATGATAATTAGTTTCTTGTTCCCAAAACCACAGAACCTTATGAAAACCCAAAGACTAACAGAGATCAAAAATGCACTGCATAAATTGTCCAGTTCGAGACTGCTTTAACTGCCCTGGCTCAATGCTAGGGAATTCTGGGAACTGTAGTTTTGTGAGACAATTAGGCTTCTCTGTCAGAGAGCTGAGGTGCCAGAATAAGCTACAATCCCCAGGATTCCCTAGCACTGAGCAAAGGCATTTAAAGCTATCTGAAAGAGGGTTATTTCTGCCGTGTGATTTGGACCTCTGTTAGCCTTTGAGCTTCCACAAGGCTTTGTGCTTTTGAAGGAAGAGACTCCTCCTCCTCCTCCTCCTCCTCCTCCTCCTCATCATCATCATCATCATCATCATTCCTGCAGTGTGTTTTGAACCAGAATTCACTGGGACTTAACTCCCAGAAAGCGGGGCCAGGATTGCAGTCCTAGGAGGAGGAGGAAGAGCAGAGAGGCCTCTGAGGATTCTTCAGGGGAAGAAGGAGAAGGGGAAGGGGCTCCTGGGGGGAAAGCCACAGGGAGAACTAGATCCTGGTTGTAACTTCTTATTCTTATTCTTGTTATTATTAAATTTTGTGTATTTATAAAGACATAAAAATATTTATAAACAGTATCTCAGTGATAGTTTTTTGTGGGTTTTTCAGGCTAAGTGGCCATGTTCTAGTATCTCAGTGAGTCTCTGTATTATAGTATCAGCAAAG
>NW_024844201.1:0-1062 GCF_019175285.1 Sceloporus undulatus
TGGTTTTATATTTTATCATGCGAATGGCCTTTGGCTTAAGCATTAATAAAGATTGATTGATTGATTATATAATATGTATTTAAATAAGATTGCAAGATTTGTTTTTTACTTCACTATAATGGTGCAGATGGTGTTCCTTATCCTCATACAACTAACAAATTCACACTGGTACTCAACTCAGCTTTGTTGTTGTTAACTGCCTTCAAGTCAATCTTGATTCATGGCAAAGCAGTGGATGAAACATCTCCAAGACTCCCTGTCTTCCACTGCTCTGCTTCTTAGGTCCTGTAAATTCATGCTTGTCACCTCCTTAATAAAGTCCATCCATCTAGCATGCAGTCTTCCTCTCTTTCTACATCCCTCCACCTTTCCTGCATTATTGTCTTTTCCAATGAGTCATTTCTTCTCCTGACATGACCAAAGTATGACAGCCTCAACTTTACCATCTTGGCTTCCAGAGAAATTTCAGTCTTGATCTGTTCAAGAACCCATTTGTTTGTCTTTTTGGCTGTCCACAGTATCCCGGCACTCTTCTCCAGCATCATATTTCAAATGAATTGATTTTCCTTTTATCCATTTTCCTCACTGTCCAGATCTCACATCCATAAATGGTAATAGAGAAAACAATGGCTTGTACAATTCTAACTTCTGTGTTCAGTTGTACATCTTTACAGTTTTTTCATAGCTGCCCTTCCCATTCCCAGTCTTCTTCTGATCTCTTGACTGAAGTCCCCATTCTGATAAATGTTTGGCCCAAGGTATGGGAATTCTATTATTACAGTGTGCTTACGCGGGGGATCCATTCCGGGCCCCCCCCCCCCCGCGTAAGCCAAATAGCATTTAAGCTCAAGTCTCATTCAATGGACTGGGGCTTGTGCTTGCGGTGAATCAGATGGTGAATTTTATAGGTGCATGAGGATTCAGGAAGAATACTCAGACATTCCCATCTTCTGTCTGTAACTTGGCTTCTCCCATCATTTTTGTTATCACAGGCAATCCATCAAAGCAGGAAGGATCAAATAGTTGGGGTGTCTTTTGACTGGTAGTACATACTGGTTCTAC
>NW_024844202.1:0-1062 GCF_019175285.1 Sceloporus undulatus
CATTTTGAGAGACACAGAAAGAGGGTCAGCGTTCACCTGAGGAAAGGGAGAGAGGAGGGGAGGGGGCTCCATTGCAGCCCCATTGCCAAGGGCCCTCAGGTTCATTCAGGGGAAGGAGAGGCAGGAGAGCTTCTTTTGGGGGAAGGGACATAAAGGAAGCCAGGGCTGCAGGAAAGCCTTTGAGTCAGTGGAGAAGTTTGTCCTTGGAGTGAAGGGAAGGAGGAAGAGAGAAGAGAGGCCTTGCTCCCTGGCTTCCTCCTCTCAGGGGCTCCTTCCCCAATCTGGCTGAGTGTCGCCAACAAGCCTCAGAGACATTCCCCAGAATGTACATACAGGCACTTTATTCCTCTTATCAAGTTAAAGCTCCTTCGATAGTAACATCATATTTTTATAAGTGAGGCATAAAACATGACAAAATAATAACAATATAAAGGCACAAAACATGATAAATGGAAAGCAATATGAAAAATCATTTAAATGTTAGTCTATTCACAAGGAAGAGACCTAAAAACAGGGAACCTTTACAAACTTGTCTCAGGGCCTCAATGGTTTGTTGTGGTTTATATTGATTTGAGGCCTATAAGTCTACACACACAACAAGGTCACAAAGCAACAGGGCTTGCAAAACAACAGCAAGTCCTATGCTCTCAACCTCTAAGGATGGCAATGGCAGGACCCCATTAGTTTCACAGAAATGACCCTGTCATTACATGGCAGTTTGGGGCTGGATTAGATGGCCTTTGAGGGTCCCTTCCGGCTCCAAATAAATGGAGGCAGATTAGATGTAACCTCCTCTGCAGCCATGGAGTCCCTTGGGCAAGAAGAAGCCACACTCTCTCAGCCTCCTCAGGGGAAGGCAGTGGCAAACCTCCCTCTCAAGAAATCTTGCCAAGAAAACCCCACGATAGGGTCGCCATAATTAAGAAAATGACTTGAAGGCACAGAACACATACAGCAGCAGCAGTAGCAGCAGCAATAATAATAACCACACAGTTTACATGACTGACAGTATCAAGAGCCATAATGATAATAAATAACCCAAAGCTGTTTTGGGTCCCAATC
>NW_024844203.1:0-220 GCF_019175285.1 Sceloporus undulatus
ATTTGGTGCGAAAAAGCGCCGAAAAGCACCAAAATTTCTTTCGTAACCCGAAATAACCTTCGTAACCCGGAACAGTTTTTTTCAATTGGATTTTTTCGTAACCCGGAAATTTCGTAAGGCGGCGCATTCGTATCCCGGGGTAACACTGTATTATGCAATCCAAAAAGGCATTCTGGAATCCCCTGTGTAAACAAAGGGCGAACTGTATGTTTGTAATGTA
>NW_024844203.1:320-1062 GCF_019175285.1 Sceloporus undulatus
GCGGAGCCAGGAGGGAGGTGGGCAGCGCCCATTGGAAGGCCCGCTGCAGCTGCTAGAGCCCCGATTCAGGGGCTCCAGCTACTGCAGAGGGCCTCCCAGGGGACCGGTGCAGCTCCTGGAGCCCCGTTTCAGGGCTCCGGCTGCCGCAGCGGGCATCCCAAAGGCCCGGTGTGGCTCCTTGAGCCCTGTTTCAGGGCTCCGGAGGCCGCAGCAGGCCTCCTAATGGGCGCCGCCATTTTGAAGGGCAAAATGGCAGCTGGAGCGGCCGAAATCAGCGGTAGGAGGGACCGGGGGCCGGCGGAAAGGTGCCCGCGGGCCGGAGGTTGCCGACCCCTGCTTTAGGTCTTCCCCTCCAGCTGCCAAATTCTGTGACCTGAGAGGGATAGAAGAATAGGCAATAAAAGTACACAGATATACAGTGTTACCCCGGGTTACGAAAATAATTCGTTCCGCCGCCGCTTTCGTAACCCGAAAGGCTTTCGCAAGCCGAAACCCCATAGGTGCTAATGGGGAAAAGCCGCTATTTGGTGCGAAAAAGCGCCGAAAAGCACCAAAATTTCTTTCGTAACCCGAAATAACCTTCGTAACCCGGAACAGTTTTTTTCAATTGGATTTTTTCGTAACCCGGAAATTTCGTAAGGCGGCGCATTCGTATCCCGGGGTAACACTGTATTATGCAATCCAAAAAGGCATTCTGGAATCCCCTGTGTAAACAAAGGGCGAACTGTATGTTTGTAATGTA
>NW_024844204.1:0-1062 GCF_019175285.1 Sceloporus undulatus
GCGGAGAGATAAGGAAGGGGGCGGGGGTCCCCCTGCTCTTTCCCTCCCTTCAGATGGCTAGCCGCGGGGAGAGAAGGAAGGGGCGGGGGTCCCCCTGCCCTTTCCTTCCCTTCCCACGGCTGAGACAGCCACGGGGAGGGCAGGAAGGGGGTGGGGGCCTCCTCCTCCTCCCAGACCTGTGAGGTGGCCTGGGCCTTCCCACAGGGTGGGGAGAGGCTCTGGGGCCGTCGCTGAAAGCCGCCCTCCCAGGCCTCCTCTGTCTCCTCCGTCCCGCCCCCTGGCTGGCGCGGGGCATGGAGGAGGGGGGAGGAGGAGGAAGAGGAGGAGGGGGAACAGAAGGAGGAGGAGGAGGAAGAGCAGGAAGAAGAGCAGGAAGAAGAGGAACATTAGGAGGAAGAGGAGGAGAGAGGCGGAACAAAAGGAGGAAGAGGAGAAGAGCAGGAGGAGGAGTTGGGAACAGAAGGAGGAAGAGCAGGAGGAAGAGCAGGAGGAGGAGGTGGGAACAGGAGGAAGAGCAGGAGAAGGAGGGGGAACAGAAGGAGGAAGAGGAGGAGGAAGAGCAGGAGGAGGAGGGAGGAATAGAAGGAGGAAGAGGAGGAGGAGGAGGAGGAAGAGGTGGTGAGTGGCCAGAGGCCTCTGGCTACAAGGGTTTTTTTAATTTTTATTTTTGCTGCTTTTAATGCTAACAAGTCTCCCTTGTTTTGACAATGATAATGTGGTGGTGATGATGATGATGATATAAGTCAGCTTGAGATGCATGCAGGCACTGTTTCAGAAGCCGAGAGTGTCACCTTCCAAAGTGTGTTTTGGGTGCTTTTAATGCTAACAAGTCTCCCTTGTTTTGACAATGATAGTGTGGTGGTGGTGGTGGTGATGATATGAGGGAGGGAGGGAGGGAGGCCTGGGGCCGCAAGGGCCGAATTGGAGCCCACAGAAGCGGCCTGCCGCCTCCGCGGGCTCCCCCCAGGGCCCTTGAGGCCCCAGGTCTCTCCCTCCGGAGGGAGGCCTGGGGCCGCATGGGCCGAGAAGGGGCCCGCCGCCTCCTGGGCTCCTCCATGGCCC
>NW_024844205.1:0-1062 GCF_019175285.1 Sceloporus undulatus
CTAGGAGTGTTTGGAGCTTTTCTTGAGTCCTGTCCTCCCTTTTTCTTGAATGTCTTCCATTTTGTGGTGCCTTCCTTTGCGCTGAAGACATCTGGGGAAAAGACCAAGCTTTTAAAGTGGATTGTTGGAGCCAGTGTGGACTAGTTGTTTGAGCATTGATTGGACTATGACTCTGGGTTCAAATCCCTGCTCGGCCATGGAAACCCACTGGGTGGGGCATCACACTCTCTCAACCTCAGAGGAAGATCATGGTGAGCCTCCTCTGAACAAACCTTGCCAAGGAAACCCCATGAGCAGGTGGCGAGGAGGCAGAAAGGACTTGAAGGCACACAACAACAAGCAACAACAACAAGTGATGGGAAGGGAGGCAAAGGTGGGTGGATAGGGAAGAATGGGGCCAAAGTCTGGGAAGAAGGAAGGAATTATGGGGGGGGAGAGAAATGGGACCATGGAAATCCACTGGGTGACTTTGGGGGAGTCACACTCTCTCAGCCTCAGGGGAAGGTCATGGCAAGCCTTCCCTGAACAAGTCTCTATCTTGTCAAGAAAGAGAGGGAGTCTCACCTCCAAACCCTCAGAGAGAGAATCTTGTGAATGCTGAAAGACTAAGACAGTTCACTGGGCCTTTTGGGGTGTAGAGACCAGCATAGTTAGCCAGCATGAGGGTGAAGATGGCGTCTGCACAGCGCACTCCCTGACTCTTCCCGCATGTGACGCTGCACACTGCACCACATTGCAGGTGATGACACAGCGTTCCTCTGGTGCTACACCCAGATGACGCAGTGCCAAAGCAGTGCAGAAAAGCCACACCATTGGCAGATATGGCACTTTTTTGCAGTGCAGAAAGGAGCTCCTTTTTGCCCCACAGAAAGGCCCCGGCGTATCCTTATCATAGTGAAAAAAGGAGCTGCAAAAAGCAGTGTGTTTGCTGTGGCCCTGATCTGGCGCTAAAAGGGGCGGCCTGTACATCCCCTTAATTTCTAGAAAATGGGGCTAAGATTGGAGTCCTAGGGTTGGCCCCAGCCTTCATCACTCCCAAAGATGTCAATAGGAGGAGGGCTG
>NW_024844206.1:0-1062 GCF_019175285.1 Sceloporus undulatus
AAAAATCTTTAAAGACATCCCAAAAAGAGTTCTTCAAAAAAGGGGGAATTACAAATTCATAACAATAAACCTGAATAAATATAAAATTCTTTATAAATGGGAAAAGCTGGAGGGAATCTCAGTAAAAAGGAACCAAAAATGGTTCAAAAAGCAAAAGATTTTTGGATTAAATATGGCAAGAGGGTTGAAAATGGACCTGGAAGAAGAAATGACAAAAGAAGTGATGATATAGACCAAAACAATGAACAAAATGGGAATCCAAACGATTACATGGAACCAGGACAGATTGACAGTGAAGAAGAAGAACAGGACGTTAATCCAAATCTAGAGGAAGAAATAAAAGATGATGATGAGAGGAATGCGACAGAGGAGGGAGAACGAATAGAAGAGGAGTTAAAGGTAAATATGATAATATTAGAACCTAATAAAGGGAAAAAGAAGGAAAACTAGAAATCCCAACAGATAGCTAAATCTGAATATGGACATATTATCATGGAAGATAAAAGGAGTAAACTCACCTATAAAGAGAAAGAAAATATATCACTATTTAGGGAAACTTAAGAAAGATGTTGTCTGTTTACAAGAAACCCACATAAGGCAAAAGGATATTAGATTATTAAAGAACAAGAAATTAGGGAATCAACAAAAAAGAAAAAGGGGATTGTGATGTATGTAAAAGAGACTATTACAGCAAAGGAAGTGTTCAATGATGTAAAAGGCCATTATCTTGGGGTTGAAGTGAACCTCCAGGGCAAAAAAAATATTATTGGTTGGAATATAAGGCCCCCAGGGAAAAAAAGACAATTTTTTTCAATCAATATATAATTTGATGACAGACTTAGATTACACAGAAATAATAATGATGGGGGACTGGGATGCTGTAATTAACCCTTTACTGGACAGATCTTGTAGTAAAGCCAGGAGAAAGAAGCAAGGAAAACTCCCCAAGTCCTTTTTTAAACTGATGGAAAATCAAGAACTAGTAGATGTTTGGAGACATCTCTATGGGGGGGAGGGCAAAGATTACACCTTTTTTGCTGACAGACATAAGACTTTTTCTAG
>NW_024844207.1:0-1062 GCF_019175285.1 Sceloporus undulatus
TATTCCTGATATTTCACTTCTAGAACATGGCCTCATAGCCTGAAAAACCCACAAAAAACTATGGATGCTGGCCGTGAAAGCCTTCAGCTTCACATATGCCAACTGTCATGGTTACATAATCCTGGTATTTGCAGTTTAGGGAGGAGTTTTTAAATTCTCAGCAAGAGAAGTCTATGTGCCTCACTAAATTACAAACCTCTGGGTTTCCACAGGATTTCATCATGGCAGATAAAATGTAATATAAAATTACAGTTATGAATTGTGAATGAGCCTCTATTAGTCTTTAACGTGCCACAAGACTCTGCTGTACTTGATGTGACAGACTAATATGACTACCTTGTTTATAATTAGAGGAAGGACCTCTTTTACAAAGGGCCAGGTACGTTATGAACCGTTTAAAGGCCACATAACCCCTCTCTTCTTCATAATTCAATAAATAAGAGTCAATTATATACTTTCTAAAATATATAATTCTATACATTACAAATCAAATTACTATAATTAAATTGCAATTTTAAATTAATGTAATTCTGTGCAAAGGTAGAATAAGGGATTATCTATCTTGGAATATTTGTGTCATATCACATGAAACAATGGAAGCAAATGGAAGCAAATAGTACCTGAAACTAATTGTTTATTATCAGAAAAAATCTCATATACCTGCAATGGACATCTGTTTAATTTTCACTTTAATGAAAACTGTTACATTTGGGAGACTCAATATTATAACAACATCATTTATTTGATTATTAACTTCTTCTCATTCCTGTTTTAACAAAGCAATGGTATCTTATTTTCTTCAGTAGGAGGGAAATAACAGCTTATAAAACATCCAAACCAATAGGGAATAGTTTGTGTAATAAGCATTAATTGGACTGATACTACCCCAGCATGCAATCCCATGTCCATTGAGAGAAAATGAAGCCATTCTGCACTAATCAGTCCCAAAACAGTCTGAGCAGAGATCATACATTAACTTAAATGAAGAAACTAAATTGCAAAAAGGTTTGAAAGGTGAATTTATCTAAGGTATTTTGCTTCATCAATTCAGTTATAAAATAC
>NW_024844208.1:0-1062 GCF_019175285.1 Sceloporus undulatus
ATAATGGTATGAACACAGCTAGTTCTGTGACCAAGGAAAGAACAGCATCCTATACTGTACTTAAAACTATAGCAAGTGTTTTGCTCATCCAATTTTGCTGCAAAATAGATCATTTAAGTTAAGCAAAGTATTTTTGGTTTCTTTCCCATTTGGGATCCAATTTGTCCACCTACCTAGTTTCAACTATTTAAAATTGTTAAATGTCTTTACGTTGTAAATTATCTATCTATCTATCTATCTATGACAGGGGTAGGCAACATTTTTGAGCCGGGTTGCTGTCCCTCAGACAACTCGGGGGGCCGAAGCAGGGGGGGGGTTTGGAGCTTCCACCCTCTGGGGGTGGGGCCGCATGCCGGGGGTGGAGCTTCCACTGAAACCCCGCAGGGAGGAGGAGGCGTGTGCCCACCCTCTCCTCCTCGATCCCTTTCTGGCAAACACCCCCAACCTGCATTCCAAAAAACACACAACAGCACATTTGTGCATTTCACATGGATTTACTTAACGTGGCCTCTTGCATATTTCAGAGGCTTATTCCATAACCAAACCTCTTGGGTTTAACACTTAGCATGGTTTAACATGGCTATGCACATTGAACATGTCAAGGTGGTTTCACCGTTCTTGCACCAAGTGTACTTCTCAGAAGTGTGTACTTGGTCAAGGGACTTTGGTTTTTCTTCACTGCACATGAGTTTGTAAAAATCACAGCAATTTACATTGGCCATGCCTCAGAGGCTTTCTGATATCAATATCACCATTAAAGAACCAAAAACACACAGAAAAGGCACTTTGGAAAGTCACACTCTCTTGGCTTCAGAAACAGTGCCTGCATGCCTCTGAAGCTGACTCTATCATCATCATCATCATCATCATCATCATCATCATCATCATCATCATCATCATCATCATCATCTTCACCACCACCACCACCACCACCACACTATCATTGTCAAAGCAAGGGAGACTTGTTAGCATTAAAAGTACCCAAAACACACTTTGGAAGGTGACATTCTCTCGGCTTCTGAAACAGTGCCTGCATGCCTCTCAAGCTGACTCATATCATCA
>NW_024844209.1:0-1062 GCF_019175285.1 Sceloporus undulatus
GTGAGTGAATGAGAGACCGCCAAAAGAAAGGGCAGCGGAGGTAGCAGTGTCATGGGCCGGGAGCCAGGTTTCAGTAAGAGCGAGAAGGTTAAATGATCTAGAGAGAAAAAGATCATGGACAGCAGTCGCTTTCGGAGCAACAGAGCGACAGTTCCAGAGTGAACAGAGGAATGGAAGCTGGGATTCATGTAGATGTTAAACAGCATGTTTCGCATATACCTTATACACATAGCACGAAGGTAATTTTTACACAATATTTTAAATAATTTTGTGCATGAAATAAAGTTTGTGTACGTAACGTTGAACCATTAGAAAGGAAAGGTGTTACTACTGCAGCCTCCCAATGAGGACAATTTTAGATTTTGGAATGTTTCAGGTTTTAAAATTCCTGAAAGGGAAAATTTCAGGCAGGATCAAAAGAGTTTCTTAGGCTCATGTGATGGGCTTTTGTTAGAGCTCAGTGGAAATTTTGGCAGTTCACCATGCTGATCTATTAACTGCTCTTGAAATCTACAAAGTTTTTCATTACTATGGACATTTTCACACAGAGACTGATATATAGGTCTGTCCTTGAGCATTCCCCTTCACTCAGTGCATCTGATGAAGTAGGCTCAGGCCTATGAAAACTCATGCTATCAGCCTCTATCTTTCAATTAATCTCAAAGATGCTACAAGTTCCCTTAGCATATGTAGAGGAATCCAACATTTAGAAGGAAAGTAATATACTTTCTGTTTTAATGATTTCTTGTTTATTTCTCTCCCATAAGTACTATGAGCATTAAACCTTGTTACTGTGGGTTTTCAATAGTCCAGTCACAATTTGTTAGCAGCTTTCTGTTGTTATTTGTACATTAGAAAACATAGAGAAATATTAAGATTGTGTGCACGCGTATAAATACTAATACAACTCAGGAGAAAGGAAGATGATACTATGGAAATCTGGAGGTTTGCAATGGAGGTTTATTTTAGAGCACATCTGTATATTTGAACACAGTTCAAGAATAAGAGCAGAGTTCTTTTTTTTTTAAAGACAAAATAAGATGAATTTAGGAAGGAGATTGT
>NW_024844210.1:0-1062 GCF_019175285.1 Sceloporus undulatus
GGGGATGTTTAGCCTGGAGAAGAGAAAGTTAACAGGTGATATGATAGCTGTGTTTAAATTTTTGAAGGGATGTTATACTGAGGAGGGAGCAAGCTTGTTTTCTGCTGCTCCAGAAAACAGGACCCAGAACAATGGATGCAAGCTACAGGAAAGAATTTCCACCACAACATTAGGAGGAACTTCCTGACAGTAAGGGCTGTTCGACAGTGGAAAAACACTCTTTCCTTGGAGTATAGTGGAGTCTCCTTCCTTGGAGGTCTTTAAGCAGAGGCTGGGTGGCCATCTGTCGGGGATGCTGTGGTTGTGATTTCCTGCATGGCAGAATGGGGTTGGACTGGATGGCCCTTGTGGTCTCTTCCAATTCTACGATTCTATGATTCTATGAATAAATGTATGTTTATACCATCTTTCCAAAAAGATCAAAGCAGTTTAAGAATTGACAATTACAAAATTTGTGTGTTTGTGTGTGTCACTCATAGCAGGAGCATGAAGTATGTACCTCCTTCCTCTGCTTGCTAAAGCCACACAGAAACTGAGGCATGCACATTTGTGTGCATTGTTTCTGAACGGATCTATTGTCAAAATCACAATTTCTTCACTTTTCCTTGTATATTTTTTAAAAAAGATGCACACTGCTGAATATGTTGCACTTATATAACAAAAATGTATAAATGTATAGGTTTATGAGTGAAGATTGCATCCTGGATTATGCTCATTTTGGAAAGTGAAGACCTATGTAAATTCATTTTGGAAACCCAGAGAAAAAAATACCTCACAAAGCTCTAGTAAACAACACATACACACATTGCCCACACAAAGAACTCACTGGCACACTGTGTGTCTGGGGTCTGGAAATCTCACTTCCACCTTCTGGGAAGACAATGCTGCCAGAGACTGAATTTGGGGCTTTATGCCTCAAAGCATGGTCTCACTCTCTCTGCTGCAACCTTTCCACACAATCCTAGACTGAAACATTTAAAGAAAGGTCCTCTTTCAGCTTCATGAATAAAGACCTACCTTCAGTACAAAGACCCTGATTCCTGCAGCCCCAGAAATGCCTCT
>NW_024844211.1:0-1062 GCF_019175285.1 Sceloporus undulatus
AGAAGGGACTGCAAGGGCCCTCCAGTCCAAGCCCATTCTGCCATGCAGGAATGCACAATCAAGCACCCCCAAAAGATGGCCATCCAGCCTCTCTTTGAAAACCTCCAAAGGAGACTCCACCACTCTAAGGGAGTGTGTTCCACTGTCATAGAATCATAGAGTTGGAAGAGACCACAGGGGCCATCCAGTCCAACCCCCTGCCATGCAGGAAATCCAAATCAAAGCATCCCCGACAGATGGCCATTCAGCCTCCATTTGAAGACTTCCAAGGAGGGAGACTTCACTACACTCCGAGGGAGCGTGTTCCACTGTCGAACAGCCCTTACTGCCAGGAAGTTCCTCCTAATGTTCAGGTGGAATCTCTTTTCCTGCAGCTTGCATCCATTGCTCCGGGTCCTAGTCTCTGGAGCAGCAGAAAACAAGCTGGCTCCCTCCTCAATATGACATCCCTTCAAATATTTAAACAGAGCTATCATATCACCCCTTAACCTTCTTTTCTCCAGGTTAAACATCCCCAGCTCCCTAAGTCGTTCCTCGTAGGGCATGGTTACCAGACCTTTCACCATAGTTTCTCAATGTCCTTTCTGAATTGTGGCGCCCAGAACTGGACACAATATTCCAGGTGGGGCCTGACCAAAGCAGAATAGAGTGGCGCTATTACTTCCCTTGATCTAGACACTATACTTCTATTGATGCAGCCTAAAATCGCATTGGCCTTGTTAGCTGCCGCATCACACTGTTCACTCATGTTCAATTGGTTCGCCACAGGGCGGTATATAAATAAAAATTTATTATTATTATTATTATTCAACTTGTGGTCTACTTGGACTCCTAGATCCCTTTCACATGTTGTTTCATTCAGCCAGGTGTCACCCATCCTATATCTGTGCATTTCATTTTTTCGCCCTAAATGCAGTACCTTACATTTCTCCCTGTTGACGTTCATTTTGTTAGCTGTGGCCCAGCTTTCTAGTCTATTCAGGTCATTTTGAATTTTGATCCTGTCCTCTGGAGTATTAGCTATTCCTCCTAATTTGGTGTCATCTGCAAATTTGATAAGTA
>NW_024844212.1:0-1062 GCF_019175285.1 Sceloporus undulatus
TTTTTATTCTGCCCTGCTCCACCTTAGTCAGTTCCTTGTACTTAAACTATTCCTCTCTTCTTATCATTTCTTTCCTATACAGTATATGGCTTCATGCAGAGACAGCCACATAGGGAATTTATCTATTACACTGCTACCTCGGGTTACGAAATTAATTCGTTCCGCCATTCCCTTCGTAACCTGAAAATTTCGCAACCCGAAAAGGCTTTCCGTTAGCGCGGGAAAGCCTATAGCCGCGCTTCGCATTTGAATTTCGCGCCGAAATGAATTTCGTAACCCGAAAAATAGTTCGTAACCCGGAACAGTTTTTTCCAATCCAACTTTTTCGTATCCCGGAAATTTCGTAACGCGATCATTTCGTATCCCGAGGCACCAGTGTATATTTCTTTTGTGTTTGTTCCAAATTCTTATAAGATCTCTTCTTATACAATGATTATGTATTACTTGATTTACTTTTTCTTTGTTATAAGCCAAATATGCATAAAACCCATAATTTAAACCTTCACCCTCTAATTCCAATAATCTTCTATCCCTTAAATTTATCCAATCCCTAATCCATACAAGGCTACAAGCATCTGCATACAATTGTAAATTTGGAAGTGTCAGACCACCTCTCTCTCGTGCATCTTGTAATAATTTTAATCTTATTCTCTGTCTTTTATTTTGCCAAATAAAGGTCGAAATATCTTTTTCCCAATTTTTAAACGGTTTACTCGAATTTATGATGGGAATCATTTGGAATAGGAAGAGAAGTCTTGGTAATATTGACATTTAAACCACAGCAATCCTTCCCAAGAAGGATAGCTGCAGCTTTTTCCAATTCGTCAAGTCTTTCTTCACTTCAGCCCATAATTTCACATAATTATTCTCAAATACTGTAGTTCATTTGTTTTTTAAATCCAAATACCCAAATATTTTACTTTTTTATTTATTTTAATCTCTGATCTTTCTTGTATCTTCTTCTCCTCTTCCTTATATAGAATAAGTCTTCTAGCTCCTCCTCCTCCCAGTGACCAAAAAAAAATGGCTCACACTTTTAAATTTTTAAGCTCTTACCCAAGC
>NW_024844213.1:0-730 GCF_019175285.1 Sceloporus undulatus
AATAATACCAATCTCCTTCTCCTGTCCCTCTCTCAGTCTCCCAGAAGTCATGATCAGCTATGTTGACGAGGACATCCCTGAGTCACTTGCATCACGGAGTTGTATCTCTTTAACGGTAAGGAAAGATAGGCAACCCCCCACCTTTTCCTCCCCTTTCCTGCCCAAATTCTGTCCAAATTCATTCTTCTTTTATCTTCATAGGAGAGCAGGTGAATAGACATTACAACTCATGGGTAACAAAGGGGCAAAACTGGGGGCGGACGCGGCTCTCTTCTCCCCCTTTTTAGGGAAAGGCGTTTAGCCTCAGGGCCAAACCAAGACCATCCCTTGGACTCTCTTTCACTTCTCTCCTTCTTTTGTAGGATTCGGAGAGCGATGGCTGTCCTGCAGAAGCTGATCTTGGGCCGAGGTCAGACAGGTAAGGTCTTCTCCGTTTGGGTCCTAGATGGGGACCGAATGACCAGCGCATGAAGAAGTCTCCGCAAGTGGTCTTTCCACTTTGTTCCATGGCCTTTTCCTGTCTTTCTTTCTTTTCTTTCTTCTTTCCTTTGTTTTTTCCGTCTTTCCTTTCTTCCTTTTTTCTTTCCCTTTCCCTTCCATTCTTCTCCCTTCCCTTCCCTTCCTTCCTTCTTTCCCTCTTTCTTCCTACTGGGACTGAGAGGGTGATGATGATGATGATGATGATGATGATGATGATGATGATGATGATGATGATGATGATGATGATGTC
>NW_024844213.1:830-1062 GCF_019175285.1 Sceloporus undulatus
ATGATGATGATGATGATGATGATGATGATGATGATGATGATGTCATATTTCTGTCTGTCTTTCAGTTTGGAGGGGATCCCTGAGATGCTTGAGGCAGAAAGCCTTCCCTCTTTGCTGGTAACGTAATAGCGTCCTTTCCGCCCTTTTTCCTCTTATTGGAGGACTGTCCAAACTCATTCTTTTTCCCCCCTTCATAGGCAAACAATGAAGAGAAAGAAGCTGCAGGGAAAGA
>NW_024844214.1:0-259 GCF_019175285.1 Sceloporus undulatus
AAATAAAGGGTCTTTATCAGATTTTTTATCAGGAGGGTGACTAAAATGGTGAAGGGTCTGGAAACCATGCCCTATGAGGAACGCCTTGGGGAGCTGGGGATGTTTAGCCTGGGGAAGAGAAAATTAAGAGGTGATATGATAGCCCTGTTTAAATACTTGAAGGGATGCCATATTGAGGAGAGAGCAAGCTTGTTTTCTGCTGCTCCAGAAACTAGGACCCGGAGCAATGGATGCAAGCTGCAGGAAAAGAGATTCTAGC
>NW_024844214.1:359-1062 GCF_019175285.1 Sceloporus undulatus
GCAAAAACAAGAGTTGCTCTTGGAATTTACATTGTGTTTCTATGTTTTCTAGCTTTGGATGGTTCAATTCATGGGTAAAGAAATCTGTAGATAGAGAGGTCCATTATCATCCTCATCATCATCATTCTGAAAAAATAAAGGGTCTTTATCAGATTTTTTATCAGGAGGGTGACTAAAATGGTGAAGGGTCTGGAAACCATGCCCTATGAGGAATGCCTTAGGGAGCTGGGGATGTTTAGTCTGGGGAAGAGAAAATTAAGAGGTGATATGATAGCCCTGTTTAAATACTTGAAGGGATGCCATATTGAGGAGAGAGCAAGCTTGTTTTCTGCTGCTCCAGAAACTAGGACCCGGAGCAATGGATGCAAGCTGCAGGAAAAGAGATTCTAGCTCAACATTAGGAGGAACTTCCTGACAGTAAGGGCTGTTTGACAATGGAACCAACTCCCTCAGAGATTTTGGTGAGTCTTCCTCCTTGGAAGTCTTTAAGCAGAGGCTGGATGGCCATCTGTCAGGGATGCTTTGATTGAAAGTTCCTGCATGGCAGAACGGGGTTGGACTGGATGGCCCTTGTGGTCTCTTCCAACTCTACAATTCTATGATCAAAAGTGTTAAAAATCAAACATAAGAAAGGCACCACTGTTTTGTGCATTTTGGATGTTATTGTTTACAGTGTGGCCAAAACACCTTCTCCTGGATATGC
>NW_024844215.1:0-1062 GCF_019175285.1 Sceloporus undulatus
ATACTACAATCTCCAGTCAAATTTATAAACTATTATCTATACTAACAGCAATGAAAACCTAAACTTAACAAAATATAACTTTAAAACATAAACAGACTTATCCACAGACAAACCACAAACATATGGATAGACAACCCTTACAAACAAAACCATAAGGGCCTTTTCAATGCTGGATTGAAAATATATTTTCTATATTAATTCTTGAAAAAATAATGTTAGTTCACTTCTGGGATTTGTGTGGCTTCTCTCCTGTGTGGCCTTTCTGATGTTTCACTAGGATTGACTTTGAAGAAAAACATTTCCCACAATGCTGGCATTTGTATGGCCTCTCTCTTGTGTGGACTCTCTGATGCTTGACAAGGACTGACTTGTAGGCAAATTTTTTTGCACAATGCTGACATTTATGTGACTTCTTTCTTCTGTGGACTCTCTCATGACTGACAAGTTCTTCTGTAAACAAGGACAATGGCAGACAAGACTGAATCTCAGTGTTAAGAGAGGAAGGTGTTACCCCAAGATTTAGCCCTACGTTCACCCCTCCCTATTTCAGGTTAAATTAATAAAGTTGGTGTGAATGACCTGAGCATGACCTTGTTTTGGATGCCCCCAAATCCATATAATGATTGTATCCTTACTCATAAGAGCTAGCAAAGAAGAGATTGTAGGGGAACTGCCATAAGGAAATCAGTAGAAGCAGATAGTCAGACAGTTGAAAAATATTCCATTAAATATATGTAAAACTATTTTAATGGAAAAGTGGCCTCATTTCCTGTGAGACTGCCATTGAGTGTTGAGTCAGAGCACATGGCATGATGCAAGCTAACTGCAGAGGATGCTTCATGCTGTGTGGCACTAGGAGATGACTCACAACCAATACAGTATACAGCTAAAAAGGCCAATATCATTCTAGGCTGCATCAATAAAAGAATAGCCCTAGATCAAGGGATGTAATAGTGCTACTCTATTCTGATTTAGTCAGAATAATCCTGTGTCCAGTTCAGGGCCCCACAATTTAAAAAGGATGTTGTCAAGTTGGAACATGCCCAGAGGAAGGCAGCCAAC
>NW_024844216.1:0-432 GCF_019175285.1 Sceloporus undulatus
CAAGCTCTGGTCTCACTATGTCCTGGAAGGAGGTCCCAAGGAGGGGGGCTTCTGGGCAACCAAGATGCTAAGCATGCATTGTAATCATGCTTTTCCTTTATATTCTTCATTTCTGGGATTGGATGTTACTTAATTGGAATGGTTTTCTTCAATTGGTGAGCAGCAACAGAGTGAAGCTCCCCTCAGAAGGCAAGGCCAAGTTAGCTGGCATGTTCTGCCTATCATTTTGGGATCCTGAGCTGGAGCAGCTGTTATCCAGGCCTTTGCTTGAGACTCAAGGCTCCTTCTTGGTTCATGGTTTTGCAGCCATTTTGTATCTTGTCGCAACAAAAAAGGCAGCAGAGCAATGGCCCCCAACAGCCTCCTTTCTTCTCTCCTGATTTCCTTCTCTGTTCTTTTGGAGGCCATCCTTGAGGGAGCCTTGGGAAATGG
>NW_024844216.1:532-1062 GCF_019175285.1 Sceloporus undulatus
CGCTTCAAAATGAATGTCAATCATCTGTGTGTCGTCAGTCATGTAACTATATATATATATATATATATATATATATGAATTGTTTCTTTGGTTTTGCAACTACTTTTAATTAGTCTGGCAATCTGAAGGCAGCTCATAGTGAGGCAAGTAATTGCAAAACCAATGGATTGAATCTTCTATCAATTATATATACACACACGTATATATATAGTTCCAAAGCTGAGGTGCTGTTTAGATTACTCATGATGCACATATGATTGACATGCATTTTGAAGCAGTGCAAACTAGCAGGGAGGACAATCGTGCCAAAAAAGAAGCAATTACACTTATTATTATTATTATTATTATTATTACTCTTTATTAACCCAATTAGCAATTCCTTTTCAATCATACTGGGAACGTGGTCCTAAGGTCCAAAACACACTGCGGAAATAATCCAGTTTGAGACTGCTTTAAGCAGGACTGAGGAGAAGGAGTAAGGAGAAGGAGAAGGAATAAGGAGTAACTAAATATATTTGTTACTCCTTATT
>NW_024844217.1:0-1062 GCF_019175285.1 Sceloporus undulatus
TCAGGAGCCTTTTGCTAATAGATGGGACTCAAAAAAAGATTGGTTAAGATATAATGATATAATTAAAATAAATGAAAAACAAGAAATTTGTATGAAATCTAGGGAGGAATTGATTCTGGGGAAAAAGAAATAAATTGGTATAGTTACTATCAAATGAAATATAGATTTAATGAGGACATGAAGACGGTGGGAATTGAGATACAACAACAAAATTTGATGAATTAATAATGAAAGAAGAAGATTTAAAAAGTAGCTAAATATTATAAATTATTCAGAGATAGAGAGTTAGAAAAAGAACCAATAAAGCAAAACATGATAGACTGGGCAAAGGATATTGGACATGAAATCCCATTAGAAGCATGGGAGAAAGCTTGGGGAAAACAAACTCTTTCACCAAATGTCAGGATTTAAGGGAAACATTTTTAGAAATCAGGAATAGGTGGTATTATACCCCGGCCAGAATGAAAAAGACATTTAAAATAGAAAGAGATAGTTGTTGGAACTGCCAAAAAGAAAAAGGAACGATGATCCACATCTGGTGGAAATGTGAAAAGGTAAAAGGGTTTTGGGATGATAGACACAGAATAATATAGGAAATTTATTGTATGAAATATAAGAAAAGACCGGAATTGTACCTTCTGAATATGACACATTTCATGAAGGCAGAGGATGAGAAGAAGCTATGGCGAATTATACTATACATGATAACACTAGCCAAGATATTGATAGCAAAATATTGGAAATCAGATAAGTTACAGGTAGAGGAGTGGCTGTTAAAACGTAATGAGATTAGAGAGTTGGATAGACTTTCATGTACTCTGGATGATAAGAAGAGAGACAAAATAGAAAAGGAATGGATGCAGATAGTGACGTATTGGGAGAAAAAATGGGGTGTGGATAAAAACATGATCTGATATTATGCATAAATATGAGCAAAATTAAATATGTGAATAGAGCAGGAGAAGAAATATTTTTCAAAGAAATCAAAGTTATAGGGATTATTAGATAACATTGGGAGAATACGTTTGGATATACAACCCTTTGTATATTAAAAAAAGGGGG
>NW_024844218.1:0-1062 GCF_019175285.1 Sceloporus undulatus
AGGCCATTTTGTGCTGCTGGTGACTGTGGGAAATAATGTTCCAGAACATTCTCTGAGGCTTCAATTGAACAGAGGCTTCTCTTTCTCTCCTGAGGCTCCAGAGTCAGAAGGAGGCCAGGCTCCTTGGGCCAAAAGGAAGGAAGTGTGTCCCTTTGTGCCTCTGGCCTTCCATTTTGGGGAGAAGGAAGGAAGGAAGGAAGGGGTCTGTGGGGGTATGAGGTAGGGAGGCAGGGGACCAAGGGACAGTGGGGAGGCTGGGCTTTGGGGGCTGGGAGAGAGAGGTGGGAAAGAGACCCTCTCTTTGGGCCCTAGCTGGGGAGAGTCCACTGGTCCTTGCCTCCCCCTTTGAGAAAGGAGACCCCTCAGCCCCCTGGTCTCACTCCTGCCACTCATTCCTAGAATGGCTGGGACTCAGAGGAGTTTCCTAGGCCTTGTCACCTTCTGCCCTCCATGGCCATTGGCACTGACCTTTCCCCACTGCCTTCCCTCCCTTAGCCCTGTGGACCTCCTCCTCCTTTGCACTCAGAGCAACCCTTCTCTACGGCTGAGGAAACGGACTCTGACCCAGGGAACAGTGTTGCCAATTTCGCGACTTTCACACGAAAACGGGGACTTTTCAGAGCTTTTAGTGTGATTTTCGCGCCTTGCTCTAATTCAGTGCCTTTTCCGTGCCTTTGGCCAGTTTCAGCTGCAGAATGCTGCAGAGCAACCAAAACCCTTTGGAGTGTAACAGTTTTCAGCCAAGAGGGCTGGAGAAAACTCTCTCTCTCTCTCTCTCTCTCTCATGACTGACTCCCTCTGAGAGCCAGGAGGGAGCAAGCCCGTTTGGAGGAATAGTTCAGCCAATCAGAGAGAGGACAGTGATTATTGCCACCCCCCTCAGGCATTCTCAGGCTCCAGGGGCAAAAGTGCTGGAGAGAGAGAGGCAGGGAGTGAAGGATCTTGGCTGGCTTAATCCCAATTGCCTTGGATTTCCAAGTAAGACATAAGTTTTAAGGCACACAAAGGCAATACTTGATCATGGTATCATGGCTTGATGTTGTGGACTTCTGTGTGTGCCTG
>NW_024844219.1:0-1062 GCF_019175285.1 Sceloporus undulatus
ATTGAACACCATTTCTTATCTATTCTTTCTTCTTTTTTTCTTTTTTTTGCCTCTGCCTGAGCAGCAGCAGATCGTCTTTACATTACATGCCTGCTTGATCACCGCCAGACAGCCCAGGAAACAATGGGGGGGGCAAAGGGATTTGGGAGGAATAGAGGCTCCTTCTCTCTTTCCCAGAGGGACTCTGGGAAGACACAGAAGAGCCTGGGGTGCAAAGGGATTTGGAGTGAATAGAGGCTCCTTCTCTCTTCCAGAGGGTCTATGGGAAGACACAGAAGAGCCTGGGATGCAAAGGGATTTGGGACGAATAGAGGCTCCTCTCTCTTCCAGAGGGACTATGGGAAGACACAGAAGAGCCTAGGATGCAAAGGGATTTGGGGTGAATAGAGGCTCCTTCCTCTTCCAGAGGGACTATGGGAAGACACAGAAGAGCCTGGGATGCAAAGGAATTTGATGGGAATAGAGCAGGGGTAGGCAACCTTTTTGAGCCGGGGGCCGGGTTGCTGTCCCTCAGACAACTGGGGGGCCGAAGCCAAAAAATAAATAATTAAATAATTTTTAAAAAATTAAATAAACAAATTAACCGGGACAAATGGAGGACAAAATTTTCAAATGGAGGACACTTTTATTTTAAAAAAATGGAGGACACGCAGAAAAAAAATTGCTGATTTTTTAAAAAATGTTAAGATAAATGCATGTTTCTGAGGCTTCTATAGACAATTGCCCCACCATGCCCCTCGCGCGAGAGGCCAAAGGCCTCGGCGGCAGGACCGGGCTGGGGCCGGTCCCAAGGCCTCGCTGGGCTGCATCTGGCCCACGGGCCGCAGGTTGCCTACCCCTGGAATAGAGGCTCCTTCTCCCTTTCCCGGAGGGGAAAAGTGCCTAAGCAACTAATTGGCTGTGGTGTCAAGTGCTTAGGCACTTGATTGACAGCTGCTTTAAAAAAAGAGGTTCCAGAAGGGCAATGAGAACAGGGAGCAAAATAACCCTCTTCAAATTATCACAGGATCACAGCGTCAGGATTTCTCCAGTGAGTGAAAAACAGTTAATTTTGAGACTGCT
>NW_024844220.1:0-1061 GCF_019175285.1 Sceloporus undulatus
TTTCGTGATGGTAAGAGTTGTCTGACAGAAGAACAGAGTGCGCCTCTGAAGGTGGCCTTTCAACACAAGTGGAGTGTCTGCCTTTGAGGAGAGCTGGAGTTGTGTACTCCTGCATGAATTAGGTGGCTGCCGAGGGCCCTTCCAACACCATGAGTCTATGATTTTAAAATAAAGGGCAGACCCAACTCCATCAGGGCTAGCCAGAACCAGAAGAAGAGCCCTCCCTCCAGTCCATCTGCCATGGTCCAGGCCTCCGAGGGAGAGAAGGACCCCTGGACTTGATCCCCTTCCCACCGCCATTCCCTTCTCCTTTTGGGTCATGTCCTTGTAGATTGCAAGCCTGAGGGCAGGGAACCATCTGAATAACTATCTGTAAGCCACTCTGAGAGCCTTTAGGGCTGAAGAACGGGGTAGAAATACCATAAATAAATACATTCCAGAGGACAGAGAAAGCACTGCCTATAGGGAAACGTTGGCTTCAATTTGGACGCGACTCAAATGGCATCTCATGGACTGGCCTCAGTGCCAGGGAAGAGGAAAGGCTACAGGCAGGGACTAGTGGCCTTCTTCCTCCAGTGGGCCCAGGGTCTGACCCAGCCATGGGTCAACAGCCCTTTGCCCTCCTTGCCACAGCTCATGGCACTCAATCTTGCCTCCAAGTCTGATTTTCAGCTCTGGATCTCCTCTCCCCATAAAGCTAAACTCTTGGGGCCTGGCTGCAGTTGCTCACTTGAGAGGGAGAGGAGCTCTGCACATGCACAGGGGCATTATTCTCTCCTCCTTTGCCATTTTTATTTTACTCAATCAGCGTCTTGGTCCAAGCTCCAACCCTGAGCAAAACCTTCCCTCTACCACACACATACCCTGCCTCTCACATTGGGTACATAAATGCAGCAGAGAGAGATCCTATAGGTATCCACCGTTTGACCAGCATGGCCAAATCAGAGCATGGCATTAAGCACCACCAAAAAGAAAGCTTACCTGTCCACTTCAGAGACATTGTTGATCCGGGCAGCTTCAAGCAGAGAATCTTCTGGAAAAGGCAAAGAAGAGGAATGGCC
>NW_024844221.1:0-1061 GCF_019175285.1 Sceloporus undulatus
GAGAGAGAGATGTAAGTGCATAGACAGACAGATAGATAGATAGATAGATAGATAGATAGATAGATAGGTGGCAGAGAGAGAGAGATAAGTAGATAGATAGATAGATGGCAGAGAGAGAGAAATGACACAGAGAGACAGAGGACAGAGATAGATAGGCATGGTAGGTGGATGGATAGATGACACACACACAGAGAAAGATGGATGACAGACAGACAGACAGACAGACAGATATGGATGGATGTATGACAGACAGGGACCCTTTTTGGTCATGAAACCCAGTGACTGACCTTGAGAGAATCACACTCTCTCAGCCCCAGAGGAAATAGGATGCATGTGACTATTGTGTGTATGTGTGTGTCTTTGTGGTTTGACAAATTTTGTCTGCCTTCCTCAGACACAGCTTTTGGGGCTTTTGTGGCAAAGAGGCTTCCCTCCCTGGTTTTCCCTCCCTCCTTGCAGCATGTGGGAGGGCACTTGTGGAAGTGACAGTTTGGAGCATGCTAAGAACAGATATTTCTAAGCAAGCAATGGGGATTTGTCTTCACCCATCTGATAGCCAAATTCGAATCTAACCCTAAATACTGTGCCTTTAAACCCTTGTTGTGTTCTTGCGTGCGATAACCGTTAGCAAATGGGTTTGCTTTTCTGGAGTGACTCCACTTTAACCATTTTTGGGATGACAGCACATAGGTCACTGTGTGATAAACTCCTACTTCTCTCAGTCCTACCACCATCACAAGCATGATACATGGGGATGCGAGAGAGGGCCTTCTCAGTGGCTGCCTCTGGACTCTGAAACTCCCTTCCCAGGAAGGCCAGAATGGCCCACTCCTTGTTGCCCTTCCCCTGGCAAGCTAAGACATAATAATAATAAAATAATAATAATAATAATAATTTATTTAAATAATTTATGGCTGGCCCAGTACCATCAGGGGCTGGCCTGAAGAAAGAGGCTCCTCCCTCCCTAACTGTCATCGTTCGGCCTCTGAGGGAGAGAGAAGGCTGGCCCAGTACCATCAGGGGCTGGCCTGAAGAAGGAGGCTCCTCCCTCCCTAACTGTC
>NW_024844222.1:0-1061 GCF_019175285.1 Sceloporus undulatus
GATCTATATCTGATGTGGAGTGGGAAAAGATTGCTGTCTTGAGTTTCTTGAAACCAACTCCATTCTGGATCCCTTCCAGTCTGGTTTTCACCCACGGCACTCCACAGAGACAGCCCTTACTAAGATCTCGAAGGATCTTTTGCGGGCCAAGGCAAATGGCCTCTACTCTATCCTTGTCCTTCTCGATCTGTCTGCGGCCTTCGACACCGTGGACCACTGTCTCCTAATAGACGTACTCTCTGACCTTGGTTTCTCAGGCCTTGTTCTCGATTGGTTCACATCTTACTTGTCAGATAGATGTTTTTCAGTGGTCTCGGGTGGTCAGACCTCGTCTTCTGTCCCCTTATCTGTTGGAGTTCGTCAGGGCTCTGTTTTGGGTCCCCTTCTGTTCTCTTTATAAACACTCTCCCTTGGCAAACTTATCAGTTCTTTTGGTTTTTCATACCATCTCTATGCATGATACCCATCTGTACCTTTCCACCCCTAATCTTTCACCAGAGCTAGAGGAGCAAGTGTCATCCTGTTTAACAGCTGTCTCCCACTGGATGCACCATCGGCGTCTGAAGCTCAATATGTCAAAGACTGAGCTTCTTGTTTACCCTCCTAAGCCCACCCTTCACTATTCCTTTTCTATTTCTGTCAATAACATCTCTATCCAGCCAGTCCAGGAAGCCCATAGTCTTGGTTTCATCTTTGACTCCTCTTTGTCATTTATCCCCCAGATCCAGACTACAGCCAAAGTCTGTAGATTTTTTTCTCTATAATATCACCAAAATCCGTCCATATCTCTCAGCTTCTACCGCAAAAACACTGGTCCCGACTAGACTACTGTAACCTCCTCTTGGCAGGGCTTCCTCTCTCTCACCTCCACCCATTAATTTCTGTTCAGCATTCAGCTGCATGCATCATTTCACTAGCTCGCCATTATGATCATGTCTCCCCTCTGTTGTCCCCCCTTCACTGGCTCCCTTTTCCTTTCCACATCAGGTACAAACTTTTGCTACTCACCTTTAAAGCCCATGCAGGGCTTTAAAGGTGAGTAGCAAAAGTTTGTACCTGAT
>NW_024844223.1:0-367 GCF_019175285.1 Sceloporus undulatus
TTCCCACAATGCTGGCATTTGTATGGCTTCTCTCCGGTGTGGACTCTCTGATGTATCACTAGGTCTGACTTCAGTAAAAAACATTTCCCACAATGCTGGCATTTGTATGGCTTCTCTCCTGTGTGGACTCTTTGATGTATCACTAGGCTTGACTTCTGAGGAAAACATTTCCCACAATGCTGGCATTTGTATGGCTTTTCTCCTGTGTGGACTCTTTGATGTGTCACTAGGATTGATTTCCAAGAAAAACATTTCCCACAATGCCGGCATTTGTATGGCTTCTCTCCAGTGTGGACTCTCTGGTGTTTCACTAGGTCTGACTTCAGTAAAAAACATTTCCCACAATGCTGGCATTTGTATGGCTTCT
>NW_024844223.1:467-1061 GCF_019175285.1 Sceloporus undulatus
TCTTGTGTGGACTCTCTCATCACTGACAAATTGTTCTATAAAGGAGGCAAATGACAGACAAGATTGAATCTCAATGTTAAGAGAGGAAAGTGTAACCCCAAGATTTAGCCCCACGTTCACCCCTCCCTATTTCAAATTAGATTAATAAAGTTGGTGTGAGTGACCTGAGCATGACCATGTTCTGGATGCCCCCAAATCCACATAATCATTGTATCCTTACTCATAGGAGCTACCAAAGAAGAGATTGAATGGGAACTGCCATGAGGAAATCAGTAGAAGCAGATAGTCAGGCCATTGAAAAATATTCCACTAAATATATGTAAAACAATTTTAATTGAAACGTGGCATCATTTCCTGTGAGACGGCCATAGAGTGTTGAGTCAGAGCACATGGCATGATGCAAGCTAACTGCAGAGGATGCTTCATGCTGTGTGGCACCAGGAGATGAATCACAACCATTACAGTATCAGCTCACATGCGGATTGATGTGGGTTGGAGTTGGGTGTACAAGAGATTGTGAAGTTGATGGAAGTCAGAGGGGAGAGCTGGTAAACATTTGTTTTATATTGCAACTCAAGATAAAGAACCTCCAAG
>NW_024844224.1:0-1061 GCF_019175285.1 Sceloporus undulatus
AATACCCAGCCAGCCAGTTGGAGAAGGAATCCAGTCAATGGGATCAGTCTTCAACTCCTGCTTCCCCTTTCTCCCGGACCTGGGAGAATGTTCCCTCCTTCCTCTCAGGCTTGAGCAAAAATGTCTACATCCACATCCCTGGAGGATCTTGTCCCTGGTTTTTTTTTGGAAGGTGAATTCCCAGGGTGTGGGCGGGGCCGGCGCCGCGGGTTGCATGATGGGTGTTGTAGTACCTTGGGTTGGTCTCCTGGGAAGAGCAACAAACTTACTGGAGACTGGAGTTGCTGCAACTAGAGTGATCTTTAATACCAACGAGTGAGTAACAAAGTTGTCGTGTGAGCCCGAAACAGTCTTTCTATAACTATTTACAGAGTCTTAGCCAGCCAATGTCCAAAGGCTTCACTTCTCCGTGAAGCCAAAGAGCCTAGGAACTTCGGGGTCTCCCGCCCGAATGCTTCTCCAAAGGTTCTCTGTCGGCCTTCTCCCAGGTTTCCGGTTCGGGGCCTTGCTCCCAGCGTTCCCCTTTGCTATCCCACCACTCCTCAACCAAGCTAGGAGGGTCTACTCTTCCCCACCCATCTTCCTCCTGAAAAGGGAACTCTCCTTCTTCTCGGGGGTCCCGTAATTGAACTGCCTCATGAGGACCAAGGGGTCGAGGGTGACACCGGCCCTGTAGGGACACTGGTCTCCCCACCCTTCGGGGACTCTGGACCACGCTACCTTTCCCTAGGCCGACCGCCTCCCCGCGTCCCCCTCTTCCGCGTCTCCTTCCTCCCGCGCACAGCTGTCCCTCTCCTTTTATCTCCCCTCCTGGCCCCGCCTCTCTTCTGTCCTCCTCCTGAGTAGTACCTTCCTGACTCCTTTCCACCTGGTCGCTCCCTCCCTCTCCAACTCCTTCTTCCTCAGTCTTCACTTCCCTACACAGGGGGCCCTCATAATTGTTAAAGGTAGTGAAGGTCAAAGCCTCCTGCTCCTCCCACTCTCCCCTTAGTCCCAGATATTGGGTCCTGTGCCTAACAGCCCAAGACGGGAGGAAAGGGATGTAGGCCCCCTCCATCCAG
>NW_024844225.1:0-1061 GCF_019175285.1 Sceloporus undulatus
GAGTTCTGTGTGCTTCCGGACCTGGTATAGTTGGGCTGAATACCGAGGTCTCTCTTGCTCCAACCAAACTGTATATCTCTTTTCAGCTAAATACTAAATTCCCCTAAAAGCATAGCACTTGCAGGTATCCTCCCCAGACTCCAGCATTTTGGATAACAAAGGGCCTCTGGAATCAACCATGAAACTAAGCAAGCTCAGTTAGGTAAAGAAACATTAGAGAACAAGCAGGTTTTGTGTCTCCCTTTTCTATCTTCATAGATATTACTCATAATTGCTAAATGGATCCCCTAAATATGTCTGAAAAACAAGTATTTGAGCTGGTTCTCAGAAGTACACTCAATCCAGTTCTTAAAATCTGTCAGGTTGGTGACTGCCTCCCAATCCCCAAGGCTCCTCTCCTAGCCCTTCCCAGAAGTCCTTTCCTCTCTGCACAGAGCTAGGTGAACCTGGCTTTGCTCCTGCCTTTCCCTCCTGGCTCCCAGAGGCCTGATCCCCTTCCCTTTCTCCCTCTGCTCTCCAATCTTCCCTCTTGCCCATCTGCACTGCTTTACCATTTTACCTTCAGCATCTCTTCCTGGCATTTCTATTTTTCACATTCCTTCCATCTCTCTATCACAAACACAGAGTGTGTGTGAGGCATAAAAGGGACACTTTGAGGCCTATTTGTTGAGAAAGGCAAGATAATCAATATATACTTAACTCATTGGGAAAGGCAGAGCAAGGGGGATTGGAACCTGGACTCCAATTTTGGTGGGGATCTAGGATTGGAGACCACCCTTAAAACAGCCTAGACATCTCTAGGAAAGGGATGGACTACTCTTGGGGATTGGGGGGGTCACATTTCCCCCAAGGGGATCTCAAGGGCATCCCCACATTGTATTCCATTCAGGATGGATAAATAATTTTTTCTCCTCAATATCTGACAGCATCCCTTTTGTCCCTCTTCTCTGAGCCATTGCAGGGACAAGGGAGCCATTTTACACAAGAAGCCTCTCCAGTGTCTCAAAAGGCTGGAGGAGGGGCCAAAAAGGCAGCAAAATTGGTCAGGGATGGGCTGAGGA
>NW_024844226.1:0-1061 GCF_019175285.1 Sceloporus undulatus
CCCCCCTCACACACACACACATCTTCCCTCACTGCAGTCGCTCGCCTGCCTGCCTCCCTCCCTGCCTGTCATTCTTTCAGCCAATCAGAAGACAGAGGAATGAGGGAACGGATTTGAGAACGGATAAGAATACCGCACACACTTCTCTTGGAACGTTTTCATCACGTTTCAGCTCTCTGGGAACACATTCAGAACACATTCAAATCCGTTCCCTTCTGGAACACATTTGGAACACATTTAAGCATTCTGAGAACCCGATTGGAACACATATGTGCGGTATTCTCAAATGCGTTCCATTCTCATCACGTGATCAGAACGTTCTCAGAACGCAGTGCGATAATCTCCTATAAAATTACCTTCAGGCTATGTGTACATGGTGTATATGAAACATGCATGAATTTTGTACTTTGAGATGGGTCCCATGATCTCCATGATATCTCATTATTTACATATATGCAAGTCCAGGTATTCCAAAGCCCCCAAAAATGAAATCCCAAAAACTTCTGGTCCCAAGCATTTCAGAGACAGGAAATTCAACCTGTATTCACTCTTTTCTGTGTTAGATTAAATCATAACGTTACCCCTTAACTTTGAAACAGGCTAGGTTCCCTTCCCTCCACATATTATTGCTCTAGTATAACTTTAAACCTTTTCCACAAAGACTGGGCCCAGTTTGTTTCACCAAGCAGTCTCTTTTAACTGCTAAAGGGCTATTTTGGCAGAAAATTTAAGGATCATGCTGCACTCTGTTGCTGCCGCATGATGTGGGCTTTTTTATTCTCTCAGGATAAATAAACCTGCAATATCCCCTCGAAACAGGCTCCTAAACTGCTAGGCCGCTTATGGCATGATATTTTTTTTAAATACTTTTATTTTTTTAAAAAATATGTATAAAACTGACACAAACAATAATAGTGACAAACATAATATACATATAACAAAACAAAAACGAACAGATAAAACAAAAAAACCGATACTACCAAATCTTTTGGTTTTAACCTTCTATACCAACTGTACAAATTTCACTTCCTTTCATTTACTGAAATTCCCCCTTTTCCTCT
>NW_024844227.1:0-1061 GCF_019175285.1 Sceloporus undulatus
TTAAGCAAATCAGAGTTTTTTATTTTAACGTTTGGATTTTCATGTTCATTTTTTAATGCTTAAAAAAAAAGTTTGCTTAACTGTGATGTAAAGAATCCAGTCAGAAAAGAATCCCGCCTTTATAGTTTCTTTTCAGAGGCGAGAAACTAAAAAAGGTCCACACCAAACTAAGGCCAAGGTGATAAATATTTGAAATGTGAAACAAGGGGAGAAAAACTGCTGTGGTTCCAATTGTTTAATTTCAGTTGGTAGTTCCAAGGCTTAAAGGATGATATAAATATATGGAAAATGCAGCTATCAGTGGCAAGTGCTTAAGACAGCCGTAAGTCACCTCTGGTATCAGAAGATCATGGCTTTATGTATTTTTGCTAGACCGTGTTTAAGAGATGGAGCATGCAGGAGTCGTATGGGGAACCGATTGGCTACTGTGCAAACAGAATGTTGGACTAGATATTCTTTTGGTCCAATTCAAGATGATTCTTCTTATGTTAAGCTCCTGCTGTCGACATTTAAAGCCCTCCATGGACTGGCCCCTCCTTACTTATCAGACCTTCTTTCTCCTCACCTTCGCACAAGGGCCCTCCATTCTGGTAGTCAAGGCCTGCTGTCACAGCCCAGGATTTCCTCTGCCCCATCCCAGATTCGCCCCTTTTCACTTGCTGCCCCTCATTCCTGGAACCTTCTTCCCCCACGAGCAAGAGCCACCACTTCTTTAACCAGCTTCAAAATGGAGTTGAAAACCATCCTGTTCAGAGAAGCTTTCCTAGGTATTGCATAATTGTCGCTTACTATTTGATGTTCTTTTGGTGCCTGTTTATCAAACTATTTCCTGTATTGCTATGTACTGTATATGTATTATCCTACTTGAGAGTATGTATTTCCCCTGGAAGAAGATTAACCATCCATTATGAAGCCAAGCCCTCCCTCCAGTCCATCTGCCTTGGTCCAGGCCTTGGAGGTAGAGAGGAACTGCTGGACCTCTTACCCTTTCCCTCCACCACTCCCTTCTCCTTCTGTGTCATGTCTTTTTAGATTGTAAGCCCGAGGGCAGGGATCCATCT
>NW_024844228.1:0-1061 GCF_019175285.1 Sceloporus undulatus
CGGGTCCGAAACGGACCCAGGTGAGGCGTCTTCACTGCCCCCCGTGGAAGCTCCAACACCTGAAGCACGCCCCCGGGGCGGGCCGTCTGGAGGCTCCGCATTCAGCTAAATACACCTCCAAGACGTCCTCCCCTGCCCGTCTGTAACCCGCCTATATCTTTGCATTTTGTACACACTCACATCTTTGTGTGTTAACTGAAAACAGCATGGTTTTTGCACAAAAAGTGTTTTTATTGTGAAAAGGAGTATTTTTGGGGCCAAACCCCATATGCTTTTTAGTGCAGAATAATTTCCTGTAAAACCTAGGGATGTATGAATACTAGGTGAATACTTGCATGGATCATAATATTTGATAAGAACAAATGCAGGTATGCTAGCATCAGGATCCTCTTGTTCCTAGCTGGAAGGGATCTTTCCTCAGCAGTCTTTTAGAGAAGAAAACATAGGAAAAATAAGAGACTTATGTCACCTATCAATCCTTATATCTCAGTCAGCAGGAAGGACAGATTGAAACCTGCTGTCCTACATACCGAGATACACCTGCAAATGCAGCTACATAACCATTAGCAGCCAGTCGTTTCAATGGCAGTGAGTCAATTCTGGCTTTTATTCCAGATTTTGAAGGACATACTCAAGGTGCTGGATTTATTTCGAGGTTAGAGTCCAGCACTGTCGATACCTCCTCTTTGGAATAGAACCCAAAGCAGATTCACCATGATCCTGTCATAGAGACCACCAACCATCACTACATGCATCTGCTTCCCTGCAGCCATACTTGAATATGGCCCTCCGGTTTACCAAGTTAGTACAACATGTGATGCAGATTGGCATATCACCTGCATCACATGGTCAATTCAAGGGTTAACGTGATGTCGGATCAAAGTTTCTTGGGACAGAAATAGCCCAATGTGCACGCATATAAAGAAACAGGTCAGCAAATAAAATTTCATGTATTGATTCTGTAAATAAGCCCGTTTTATGGTTTTGTTTTCTAACATTTACTCACTGGCTTCTATAACTATTTACATTTTTCTTTGCAGAGTATTTTTCTGCAAACTGTT
>NW_024844229.1:0-1061 GCF_019175285.1 Sceloporus undulatus
TCAAGTTAGAAGAACACTAGGATTGGAAAGGGCAGCTATGAAAGAACTGAATAAAATCTCAAAGAGCAAAGCTATAACTCAGAACACTAAAGTGAGGATTGTCTAAGCCATTGTATACTCCATCACCATGTATGGATATAAGTGCTGGGCAATGACGAAAGCTGATATAAAGAAAGTACATTCATTTGAAATTTGGAGGTGAGTGCTGATCATACCATGGATAGCCAAAAAAGGGTAAATGCATGGGTTCTAGAACAGATCAAGCTCAAACTCTCCCTGGAAGCAAGGATGACTAAATTGAAGCTGTCGTTCTTTGGCCACATCATGAGAAGGCAGGAATCACTGGAAAAGACAATGATGCTAGGGAAAGGTGGGAGACAGTAGAAATAGAGGAAGACCACATGCCACAGAGGGTTAGATTGAACCAGGTGTCAGAATCCATATGTATGGTTTAGTCATGCTATGATGATATTAAGGAATGACAATATGATGAAATAATGCTGTATATTATGTGGGCTATTGAGAAGGGATATTGATTATGCTAAATCCAAGCCTGGGAAACAAACGGGAGGGGCTGACAGCCAGCAGCAGAAAGGATTTGTTGTTTATGACCCCTGCCTTCCTGACGTAGATCGGAGCTGTGAAACAGGGATAACTTTCTTCCTAAAGGGAGATTTAAAGATAACACAGGAGGGGAAAGAGGGAAACATGAAGGGCCCTCTGATCTGGATCAAAGGGGAGTTATCAGGGTTGGAAAGGGGGGGGGCTAGAGGATGGGAATGTATTTCTGATGGTCCAAAGGGGACTTTCTTTAGTTCTAACACTGAACCGGACTGGCGAACTTTCTGTCTCAATACCCAGAATAAATCTCTAGTTTCTATTCCACTACGATGCTCTCTTGGTTATTGAGAACTGGGTCCTCCAATCCTGACACCAGGAAGGTCATGGGCCTGAGCAGTGGAGAATTGAGGATCTTAGAGATGTCTCATCTATAGGATCACCATGAGTTGAGCTTGACTCAAGGGCAGTTAACAACAAAAATCTATGGAAGCCAGGAGCCC
>NW_024844230.1:0-1061 GCF_019175285.1 Sceloporus undulatus
GGTTGGGCATGGAGCTGAGGCTATTTAAGCCAGCACCATACTTCCTTATCCCTCTTTGCAATTGTTGTCCCATCATCCCACCTCGACTTCAGTGTGGCTGTATTGGTCATGTTCAAGGCCAGGTAGGAATTTTCTCCCCTTTCCAAGGATTTTTCGCTTAACTCACACTGTTGTTTGGGGACTTGGAAAATTGGCTTAGGTGTGGACTTAAATAGGTGGTCACTGGCTGTTGATGGGGGGAGGATTAGTTGTCAGCTGAATACCTATGGCACCTGCTTGGGGTGAAGGTTAGGCCTATTAAACTTTCTCTTAAGGTCTTGTCTTGTGACTAAGGAGAAAGGGAAAGAGACCTTCCTTAGGACTGACCTGGGATATAACCCCCAATCAAGTCCTGTGAGTTGAGTCGGGAAATCTCAGGTTGGCATTCCAGAGGCGAGCTGGCTGGGGAGCAACCCAGTCATGGGTTTTTCCATGGAGTTCAGGTGTTTTGCCCAGGGGAAGCTGAGGAGGTGGTCTGAGGAAGAGACCAACTGCCACAGCTGCTCCCGCACCAGGTTGCTCCCTTAAATTTTTACAGGTTTTCAAGAAGACAGTTAAATAGGTTAATTCATTAAAGTGGCCCATTTTTACAACCCATATATATGTCTGGTCTCTTATTTCAAGTTGGACAGCAAAGGGATGATTATAAATGCTACTAAATGAAAAGAGATATAATTATTATATATCTCACTGGAAAGAACTGGGCTATGCTGCTACACAAAAGCATTCACAAAAATTATTATTGGCATATTATTGCATGAGCAACCAGAATGATAGACCATTCTTTGGAAGCAATAATTCAAAGTAATGTATGGAAGGAATATTTTGTAATCATATATAGCTGCAAACTAACTCCATATCCCCATTTATATCTTCTCCAAATCACCGCTTTTCCAGAATGGCCAGAGGTTACCCCTAAATAGGGTAAAAAATATGGCCAAACAACAGATTAATAAAGCTCCTGGGGAAGACATGACTCCCATGGAATTGTTTAATGTAAAATCAGATTATTGGGCACGTAT
>NW_024844231.1:0-1061 GCF_019175285.1 Sceloporus undulatus
ATTGGACTCTTTGATGCACAGAAGTTCTGAATTTGCCCAAAACTGACCTTTTCTTCTCGCCTCAGTCCTCAGCTCCATTCCCAGCCATGAGAACAGAAGAGGCGAACACACACACACACAAGCATACAGGACACACAGAGAGATCTTTATTTCCAAAGCAGAGCCTTCCTTTCCTGCCTTTCCCTCCTGAGTCCAGCTCTGCACCTTGGGCTCCGTTGCGGTCTCCTCAAAGGAAGAAAGGAGGGAAGGAAGGGGAGGCCGCTGAACCCGCAGAGCATAACTTCCTTTCCTGCAAAGGCCTCCAGCGGAATAAGCAGCAGCATCTAGGCCCTGGCAATCCCTGCGCATGCTGAGGAGGCACATCCACGGGGATGTTGAGGTTGCCCAGGACTAAAAGCCTAGGCGAATCCAGCAGCAGCACAAAGACCAGTTGTGTTAGCTCCGCTGGGGAATCTGTTAAAGAACGGAGCGGACAGTAAACCCACAGAATCCCCAGAGTTTCCCTAGTCTTTAAGCTGAGGCAAATACATTCGATGTGGTCCATCGTAGGGGTAGGTATCCTGGCCAAAGCAAGATTGTCGTTATGGACCAAAGCGACGTCCCTTTACCTGTTCACTGATGGAGAACCCGGCTGGTAAGGCCTGAGCTCAGGTGGCTGAGCTCTCATCACTCAGCCAGGTCTCCGTGAAACAAGACAGGTCAGCCTCTTCGTCCAATAGGAGATCATGGACTATGTGTGTTTTATTTTTGACTGACCTGGCATTACACAAGAGCAGGGAAAGGTTCTGTGGTTGGTTTGGTATGCTCTCCAGCCCTTTTGAAGATAGCAGGGTGAGTGGAAGGGGAGAGAGATATCTGTCAGGGTCCTAATTGCAGCCCGTCTTGCAACACAAAAAGCAATACTTTGAAAAAGGAACAGTTTTTATTGAAGAAGAAGATACATGTAATAGAAGTGACTTTTTTGTCAGGAATGAAAGAAAGTATACATATATCACTTTTATAACCATATCAATTAACCTGACCCCATTAACCAATAAAGCTAATTAACTGGATAGCCCTTT
>NW_024844232.1:0-1061 GCF_019175285.1 Sceloporus undulatus
CTGTTCAGGGCAGCATTCCCAGGCATTGCATAATTGTCACTTGCTATTTGATGTTCTTTTGTTGCCTGTTTTATTGAATCATTTCCTATATTGCTATGTATTTTATATGTATTATCCTACTAGAGAGGCCCCTTCCCCACCACCACTCCCTTTGTGTCGTGTCTTTTTAGATTGTAAGCCTGAGGGCAGGGAACCGTCCAATTAAAAAGATTGTATGTACAGTGCGTCCTCGCCTTACGCGTAAGGCAAATTCCGCCTATGCTCGAGCCCCATTGGAAATAATGGGGCTCGTGCACGGCGGCGCGGAGGCGCGGGCGCATGCGCCCATTCAATTGAATGGGACGCTCCGCCCTGCGCGCGCCCCGCGGCTTGAGTGCGTATGCTCAAGGCCGCATATGGCGTGCCCGCGTATGGCGCAGGCGCACTGTACAGCACTGTGTAAATTTACAGCGCTTTATAAATAAAGCTTAATAATAATAATAATAACACTATATGGTTTTCTTCCAGTTACTGCTGGCAGCAGAATGAGAGCCACAGTTTCCTGCCCACCTGAGTGCAGCAGGTGTCTCTGCCATGACTGGAAGGGTCTCTCTAAGAAGCACCATAGAAACATAGAGTTGGAAGGGAAGAGACCACAAGGACCATCCTGTCTAACCCTCTGTCATGCAGGAAGACACAATCAAAGCACTCCTAGCAGATGGCCATCCAGCCTCTGCTTGAAAACTTCCAAAGAAGGAGATTCCACCACTTTCCAAGTGCCTTCCTAAAATCCTCCAGCTGTCAACAAGCTACAGGGTGCTAGAAATTACTCAATTGTGTGAGGCATTCTTTGTTCAAGTTCAAGGCCAATTCAAAGACAAATTGCATTTAAAGGGTGTGTGTGCAGGAGGGAAGCTGACACCTCCCTCAGATATCCGCAATCCTTTCCACAAACCTAATTTCAAGCTCTGTTGAAGATCATATTTAGCTGCACTTTTTAAAAATGCATCAGTTTAATTTCTGAAGCTGATGCATAAAAATGAGAAAGACGGACCTTTGGCTGAGAAAGAAGCTTCATGCTT
>NW_024844233.1:0-313 GCF_019175285.1 Sceloporus undulatus
ATCTCCAGATATAGGCATTGGCAATGCACTAACCACTTTCCACACTTAATAATAACTCACAGACACAGTTGATTTCCTCCAAGTCCTTGGAGGTTCTTTAGCTTGAGTTGCAATAGAAAACAAATATGTACCAGTTCTGCTCTCTGACTTTCTTCAACTTCACAATCCCTTGTACACACAACTCCAACCCACATCAATCCACATGTGAGTTGTATACTGTATTGGTTGTGAGGCATCTCCTGCTGCCACACAGCATGAAGCATCCTCTGCAGTTAGTTTGCATCATGCCATGTGCTCTGACTCAACACTCTAT
>NW_024844233.1:413-1061 GCF_019175285.1 Sceloporus undulatus
GTGTAAGTCTGCAACTGGACTGATGCTGAAGAACAGCCAGTTGGGGCTGATATTTATACTGAAATTATTGCTTGGTGACAGAAACCGAGCATTTGAAAATGTTTAAATTGCTTTAGGATGTTTCCTGGTGGGAAAAGAATTATCTGAAACTGAAATAAATGCAATGGGTGCTTGGGGGAAATACTTCAGCCAAAAAGGATTGTCCCATCGGCTCTTAGGTCCTTCTTGGCTCTGAATTCTGGTCTGAATTCTGGCCCCATTCAAAGCCAATGTATAGCACAGTCTGAAGGCGACACTCCCAGAGTTCAATAATAATCCAGCAAGAACAGAAGCACATCTCCAGATATAGGCATTGGCAATGCACTAACCACTTTCCACACTTAATAATAACTCACAGACACAGTTGATTTCCTCCAAGTCCTTGGAGGTTCTTTAGCTTGAGTTGCAATAGAAAACAAATATGTACCAGTTCTGCTCTCTGACTTTCTTCAACTTCACAATCCCTTGTACACACAACTCCAACCCACATCAATCCACATGTGAGTTGTATACTGTATTGGTTGTGAGGCATCTCCTGCTGCCACACAGCATGAAGCATCCTCTGCAGTTAGTTTGCATCATGCCATGTGCTCTGACTCAACACTCTAT
>NW_024844234.1:0-399 GCF_019175285.1 Sceloporus undulatus
CTTCCTTCCTTCTATCTTCTTTCTTTCCCTCCTTCCCTCCTATCTTTCCTTACGTCTTTATTTTCTCCCTCCCTCCCTCCCTCCTTCCCTCCCTCCCTCCTTCCCTCTTTACTTTCTTTCTTTCCTTCCTTCCTGCCTGCCTCCCTTCCTTCTATCTTCTTTCTTTCCCTCCTTTCTTTCCTTCCATCTTTCCTTCCTTCCTTCCTTCCTTCCTTCCTCTTCTTTCTTTCTTTCTTTCTTTCTTTCTTTCTTTCCTTCCTTCCTGCCTTCCTTCCTTCTATCTTGTTTCTTTCCCTCCTTTATTTTCCTTCCATCTTTCCTTCTTTCCTTCCTCTTCTTTCTTTCTTTCCTTCTTTCCTTTCCTTCCTCCTTTCCTTCTATCTTCTTTCTTTCCTTCTT
>NW_024844234.1:499-1061 GCF_019175285.1 Sceloporus undulatus
CTTCCTTCCTGCCTCCCTTCCTTCTATCTTCTTTCTTTCCCTCTCTTTCCTTCTATCTTTCCTTCCTTCCTCTTCTTTCCCTCCCTCCCTCCCTCCCTCCCTCCTTTCTTTCCTTCCATCTTTCCTTCCTTCCTTCCTCTTCTTTCTTTCTTTCTTTCTTTCCTTTCTTTCTTTCTTTCTTTCTTTCCTTCCTTCCTGCCTTCCTTCCTTCTATCTTGTTTCTTTCCCTCCTTTATTTTCCTTCCATCTTTCCTTCTTTCCTTCCTCTTCTTTCTTTCTTTCTTTCTTTCTTTCTTTCTTTCCTTCTTTCCTTTCCTTTCCTTCCTCCTTTCCTTCTATCTTCTTTCTTTCCTTCTTTCCTTCCTTCTCTTCATCTTCTTTCCCTCCCTCCCTCCCTCCCTCTTCTTTCTTTCCCTCTTTTCTTTCTTTCTTTCTTTCTTTCTTTCTTTCCTTCCTTTCTTCCTTCCTGCCTCCCTTCCTTCTATCTTCTTTCTTTCCCTCTCTTTCCTTCTATCTTTCCTTCCTTCCTCTTCTTTCCCTCCCTCCCTCCCTCCCTCCCTCC
>NW_024844235.1:0-1061 GCF_019175285.1 Sceloporus undulatus
CATACATTTTGTTGTACAGTTGTCACTCCCTTTTTGGGGACTTAGTATTCGCAGCCTCACTCCTCGCGGGAGGGACAGGCGACCATTAATAAAACGGCGTGCTCCTGCATACGCCTCCCCTCCCGGTGCCATGGGTGTGCAGCCCATTATTTTCTATGGGACTCGGATATGTGAGAGTCATTACTTTTGTGAGGGGTCCGGAACAGATCCCACGTGAAATGGGAGGGGCTATTGTATTTTGTAAAGCTCTATTATAATCTTCATTTATGCTACTTCTGATACAAAGTTCTTGGTTTTAAAGTATCTTTTCCTTACAGAAACATTCAATAAACCTCTGCCCTATTTTGAGCATCCTGTATTCTTCATTGAGTATAAAGAGTCTGAAGGACAGTGTCAATTACAGAAGCATCAGTTTTAGCATAAATGAGGTGTTGCTAGAATTCAACTGGTTGTGACTATGAGAAAGGATGCTGAAGATGAATTCCTGTCTCCTATCTAGCCCTATATTGACACACACAACATGCACTGACTCCCGAGTCAAACTCTGATTTCCCTCCCTGTCCCCAGGATCTAAACCTGGGCTAGAAAGGATCAGGTTTTATTTGGGATCTTCTCCTGTAACATGTGTTTTTCCTTGTCCTTTTTACATGGAGCAGTAGGGGGGCTGTACATCAGGGCTTGGCATTGAGCTTCCAGTTTTCAGGGATCATTTTCAGGAAGGTGCCGATTGTGCCTCTTTTCCATTTTGGGGAGGAGAGGGAGGGCAGCTTCAGTCAAGAGGAAAGGGCTCTGAACTAATATCCAGCTCATATGGAAGAGCAGTAGCTTATTAGAATGTGGAAGGCTTAATTCGTTGGTTGCTTCAACTGGCAAAGATTGCAGTGGTCTATGGATTGGCTGTGGGCTCACTACTCTGCATACATGTCTGTCTTCACTTCCATACAGAAAAGTATATTGAATATATTTGAATGACAAGACGTGAGCAACTGTAGTTGGTACTTTATGCATTCAACCGAATGCCATCACTAGAGGCCCTGCCCCAGGACCTAGGTTTTAGCTCA
>NW_024844236.1:0-1061 GCF_019175285.1 Sceloporus undulatus
GGCCAGAACTGGACACAGGATTATTCCAAGGGAGGCCTGACCAAAGCTGAATAGAGTGACACTATTACTTCCCTTGATCTAGAAACTATACTCATATTGATGCAGCCTAGAATCACATTGGCCTTTTTAGCTGCCGCATAACACTGTTGGCCCATGAGTAATATCTATGAAGGGAGGGAAAGGGGACACACACCTGCTTTTTCTCTAATGTTTCTTTTCCAACCTGAGTTTGCTTAGCTCCATGGTTGATTGCAGAGGCCCTTTGTTACCCAAAATGCTGGAGTCTGGGAAGGACACTTCCAAGTGCTATGCTTTTAGGGGAATGTGGTACTTTGCTGAAAGCAGACATATAGTTTGGTTGGGGCAAGAGCAACCTTGGGATTCAGCTCAACTATACCAGGCCTGGAAGCACAGAGAACTCCAAATGCATTTGAAATAAGTTTTTATATTTGATTTAGGGGGAAAGCAATATACACACATATACAGATATAGGTTTTCACACACACACAAGAACTAGTAAAAAAGGTTGGAGTGGTGAATAGTGTGAGGCTTTGCTAATGGTAAAACTTTACCTAGGTGGAACTTGATTACAATTGTGAAGGGTTAAGAATGGTGCGAGAAGTCAGTAACTTCCATGGCAAGTGGAGCTGGTGACTGTAGTGAGGTCTTTAGCCATGTAAACTGACAGACTGTCTGTCTGTAATTGGACTGATGTCGAAGAACAGTCAGGGCAGATATTTATACTGTAATTGTTTCTTGGGGTCAGAAACCGAGTGTTCAAAAAACTTTATATCATTTTAGAAAGATTCCTGGGGGAGAATGGTTTGAAACTAAATTAAATTCACTGGCTGCTTGGTGGAAATATCTCAGACAAAAAGCATTAACACACTGGCACTCAGTCCTTCTTGGCTCTGAATTGCTGTTGCGTTCACAAGCCAATATACAGCGCAATCTGAGGGTGACACTCCTAGATGCAGCTCAAGAATAACACAGCAGAGTATGGAAACAAATATCCAGATATAGATATTGGCAATACACTGGCCACTTTTCACTTAAAAATA
>NW_024844237.1:0-1061 GCF_019175285.1 Sceloporus undulatus
CATGCAGGAACTCTCAATCAAAGCATCCCCAACAGATGGCCATCCAGCCTCTGCTTGAAGACCAAGGAAGGAGATTTGACTGCACTCCGAGGAAGGAGTCTGTTCCACTATCAAACAGCCCTTACTGTCAGGAAGTTTCTCCTAAAGCTGAGGTGGAATCTCTTTTCCTGGAGCTTGCATCCATTGTTCCGGGTTCTAGTCTCTTGGGCAGCAGAAAACAAGCTTGCTCCCTCCTCTATATGACATCCCTTCAAAAATTTAAACAGATCTATCATATCATCTCTTAACCTTCTCTTCTCCAGGCTAAACATCCCCACTCCTTAAGTCATTCCTCATAAGGCATGGTTCCCAGACCCTTCACCATTTTAGTCGCCCTCTTTGATTATAGGATTTATATCCCAGGTGGAGAAACTCTGGCCCCTGGACTGGATAAGAGCTGTATTTCTTCAATGATCTGATCAATGGCCGCCCCTCATTACGCTCCCTTCCCCATTTAGACACTGGTGAAAATAATCATTTCATTTTTACAAATGAGAAAAATCTCTGAGCTTAACTGCTGTGTTAATAATAATAATAATAATAATAATAATAAATTTATGTATATACCACCTTTCCAAAAAGATCAAAGTGGTTTAAAAATTGACAATTACAAAATTTGTGTGTTTGTGTGTGTCAGTCATAGCAGGAGCATGAAGTATGCACCTCCTCCCTCTGCCTGCTAAAGCCACGCAGAAATGGAGGCATATACATTTCTATGCATTGTTTCTGAATGGATCTATTCTCAAAATCACAATTTCTTCACTTTTCCTTGTATATTTTCTTAAAAGATGCACACTGCTGAATATGTTGCACTTGACATAACAAAAATCTATAAATGTATAGGTTTATGAGTGAAGATTGCAGCCTGGATTATGCTCATTTTGGGGAAATAAAAACCTATGTAAATTCATTACATAAACCCAATAAAACAAAAATCTCTCAAAGCTCTAGTAAACAACGCATACACACAGTCCCCACAAAAAGGACTGTGTGTCTGAGGTCTGGAAATCTCACTTCCACCT
>NW_024844238.1:0-1061 GCF_019175285.1 Sceloporus undulatus
CATGTTAAAAGAGAATGCGCTAATCTCCTAAATCACCAGTAATGATGCAAAGTTGTTAGTATTGTATGTGAAAGCAAACAGGTAGAAGGACTGAGAAATAGTGTGTGTGTGTGTGTGTGTGGACAGAGAAAGAACTTTGGTTTATGTATAGAAATACACTTCTTCCCTTCTTATTCTGGCTCTAAAGTATGACTATTAGGAATGTGGATGTGTTGTACATTAATTTCATTAATCCATGTCCTAGATTGTCACTCTAACTCTCCAGACAGATTGTTCCTCTAAGGATTTTTCAACAATAATTTGAACACACTCATGAGTTTTTTTATTCTCCCTAATCCCCCCCCCATAAAGAAACTTTTTCACCCAAATCTACCCACAATTTTAGTGAATTCGCATTGGAATGTTTTACTCTTTCTTGTTGTTTAATCTCTCTTTAAGGTTTTGATTAATGCTTTTTATGTTTGGAGGGCGGGTGGGATATGGGAATGTTCTTTTTAACTGTAATTTTTAACTGTACGGTGTTTTATTCTTATACTGTTGTAATCCACTTTGATTCCTCTGCAAAAAAGCAGGTTATTATTATTAGCGTCAGACTTGTTGCACGTACCATTAGGCTGCCCTACTGAAAAGTGGTTGCATGGGAGAGGAAGATCAGCAGATGAACCAAGTAATGCAGTAGCTCTATCCTCCCCCTTCCTGTGGCTACTTTATGTGTCATAGATCCTTCTTGCCACTCCACACTGATTTTAGCAGTGACCTGTGAGCACATGCTGCATATAAATGTGTTTGGTGTGCTGCAGGTTTTTTTAGGAATTGGCAGAAGTGAACCATCTATCTGTTTCTGTTTCCTTTCTCAACCTTTGAATGTATATATGATTACAGAACAACAGGTTTTAAAAAGAGCATGTAATGGCAAGTGATGCATATGGATGTGTTAAAAAGATTGTGGAGCTGATTCTGCTCAAGTGATTATTTCTGGACAGCTTCTCCCATTCCACTGTTATTTTACCTTGTGTATGTGGCCATGGGATCACGTCAAAGAGCTTAAATGCCATATATTA
>NW_024844239.1:0-1061 GCF_019175285.1 Sceloporus undulatus
TTTTCTTCTCTTCTTATCATGTTGTTTAAAATCTCGGAGACAGTAATATATAACAGTGGGGAGAGAGGACATCCTTGTCTCGTGCCTTTTTCTATGTTGCATGTCTCTGTTGTATCACCATTTATAATAATTTTTGCCTATTGATTTTGATAAATTGCCGAAATCCATCCAATAAAATTGTTGCCCAGATCCATTTATTGTAGAACTAGCCCAATTCACATTATCAAATGCTTTTTCTGAATCAAGAAATATTAGTGCAGCTTTTTTATCTGGACTCTTTTCCAAGTATTCTATAATGTCAGTTATATTCCTGATATTTTCTTTTAGATGTCTGTTAGGGAGAAATCCTGCTTGATCTTTATTTATCCAGTTGTTTAATATTTTTGGTATCTTTCAGCAAATATTGTTGTAAATACGTTGTAGTCGGTGTTTAGCAGAGCTATGGGTCTAAATTTGGTTGTTTCTAAAGGTTATTCATCTTCTTTTGGGATCAGTGTAATAAAAGATGATTCTGGGATTCCTCCGTTCAAAATTTCATTCATTGTTGCTTCGAGGGGCTGAGCCAGAATTGATTCACATTTTCTTATAATAACTTACTGGGAATCCGTCTGGGCCAGGAGATTTTCCAGTTTTTATTTTTCTAATTGCAGCTATTGTTTCTGTAATTGTAATGTTCTTGTTTAGCTCTTCTTTTTGTTCTTCCGTGAGACGCATTACCTTTTCCTTTTCTAAAAATTCTTTGATTTCTTCTACTTTTAAGGGGTTTTGAGTGAATAACTTTTTATAATAACCAAGGAATGTATTCTTGATTTGTTTGTGGTCGTGAATAATTTTTTCTCCTTCTTTTATCTTCCATATTGTTCTTTTTTCCATCCTTTTTCTTAGTTTTCAAGCTAGCAATTTTCCGGGTTTGTTTGGATATTGAAAAGATTTTTGTTTGAGTTTTTTCTCCATTTCCTCTACTAGTAGTATTGAAATTTGTTTTTGCAATGAATATATTTCTTGCTTTGGTCCTTTTTCCTTTGGAGATTTCTTAAATTTTGTTTCTTTAACTTTAATTT
>NW_024844240.1:0-1061 GCF_019175285.1 Sceloporus undulatus
AGCTGCATGGCTCCTGGCACCATTCCATCCCTAACATTCAGGGCCACTACTTGGTTCTGTAGCTCCTTCCTCCTGAATCTCCTGCTCAGTTCCATCACTTACTCTGCAGGGTTCCAGCCAGCATTCATAGAATCATAGGCGAGGTACAGACCGCCGCTTTGCAGCGGTCTGCTGCTGCCGCCGGTAGGTCCGCGGGGGAGCCGGAGCCTTCAGACGGCGCGGCTCCCGCACGGACCAAAAAAGAAGCTCCAAAATGGAGCTTCTTTTTGAGTCGCGTTTGTGACGTAGCGAGGTGCCAGGGGCGCACTCGCTACGTCATAAAGGCTGCGACACGTACGGACGCTCAGCATCCGATACATAAAGATGGCGGCGTCCTTATGAACAGGGCGCCGCCATCTTGTACGTATTCAATACGTACTAGGGTTAGGGGGGTGCGGAAGCACCGCCCCTTCCTAACCCTAGTATGTATTGTATACGTACTATTTGGCGGTCTGTATCCCGCCATAGAATCATAAAATTAGAAGATACCTCAAGGGCCATCCAGTCCAACCCCTGCCATGCAGGAATACACAATCAAAGCACCCCCGACGGATGGCCATCCAGCCTCTGTTTAAAGACCTCTAAGGAAGAAGACTCCACTGCTCTCCGAAGGAGTGTGTTCCACTGTCAAAGAACTCTTACTGTCAGGAAGTTCCTCCTAATGTTGAGGTGGAGTCTCTTTTCCTGCATCTTGCATCCATAGTTCTGGGTCTTGCTCCATCCTCAATATGACATGCCTTCAAATACTTATACAGGGCTATCATTTCCCTTCTTAACCTTCTCTTCTCCAGTCTGAACATACTCAGCTCCTTAAGTCTCTCCTCCTAAGGCATAGTTTCCAGACCCTTCACCATTTTGGTCACCCTCCTCTGGACACACTCCATTACCTCCATCATCTTTGTCATTCTCCTTCTGGCACTTTCTCCATTGTGCTTTTTCCATAATGTCTGCATTTTAAAAAATTATTTACCAGTACAGTATTAAATAGGACCTGGTTATACAAAGTCAGAGTATGACAGCAT
>NW_024844241.1:0-1061 GCF_019175285.1 Sceloporus undulatus
TGTAATTTGAATCCTTTGCTTCATGTTCTGGTCTCTGTAGCACCGGGGAAAAAGCTCGCTATATCTTCTACATAACATCCTTACTGATATTTCAAGATGGCTATCGTGTCACCTCTTGGTCTTCTCTACTCCAGGCTAAAAATACTTAACTTCTCAGAGTATTTCTTCCCTAAGAAAACCCTCTGAAATTTATGAGGTTGCCATAAGTCAACAGGTGACCTGAAGGCACATACACACACACCATTTACCCAGAACCATTGAGAAGGACAATATTTTCATTTGTGAATGTGCTATTAGATTCACTCTTCATCTGGCTACATAAAAACATATTGCTGATAATGTGGGGTTTTGTTTAAATCCTGTTGGATTTCATTATATTGTGTGGTGGAAAACTATTCCACAAACAAATTAGTGGTTGTGTTTTCAAACTATATGTTTAACAGTGCCTGAACATCCAGGATTAAATCCAGCTGTTAACCCTAACTCAAGTAGATCCATTAAATCAGTAGAGTTTGCATAAGTGATTTATGAAGTTCTCACTGATTCAATTGGAATTTACGTTGGGTTTTGACCCAGACCACATACATTTACAACAAGCTGAATAAAGAAAAACTTGACTAATATTGTGGGTCATTTTCCTATCATGCTGGAATTCTTATGTACTCTGTGAGGTAAATGGTGCGATAAATGCTGCCCCCATGAAAAGCCATTGTTTGTGCCAACCAGTTGATGACCAGAACACATTACACATTCTTTGCATCATTCTTTGCCCCCCCAAAAAATGCATGGGACAGGCTTTTTATTGTTATTTACTTGTTGCAAATGGTTCTTCTAGCACCTTTGAGACTAACTGAGTGAAAGATGTTGTAGCATGATCTTAAGCTTATACTACAACATCTTTCCTCAGTTAGTCTCAAAGGTGCTACAAGATCTTAGCATATTGATATTCCAGACTAACATGGCTATGTCTCTGATACTTACTTGGTGGTTAGTTGGTCAGTCTCAGTACTTTATGCTGTAAAACTTACCTATTGGTACATTTGATTGATATATTTTAGACA
>NW_024844242.1:0-1061 GCF_019175285.1 Sceloporus undulatus
CATTTTCAGGTAACCCCCAAGCTGGACATCAGGTTGGCCTGGTCTTCTTACGTGCAAATTTCAGTTTTCTATCTGTTGTGCAAGTTTTTTTATTATACTGCAAGGTCTAGATCACCTGGAACCTCCTTAATTGTGCTGTTACCATAGAACAAAGGCATTGAAGAGAAGACCTCAGTACTTGTCCCATAATTCTACCCCTTAAAATTATTGATATTTTTAAAGCCTTAAAAAAAGCAAATTGATGTTCTAAAGACTTTTCCACAGGTTGCCAACAAAGGTTGGTAGCAGAGCCCTTGATCACGTAACATTGGCATAACTGGCTATGCCAAGGTAAGTACTTTCAAGGATGTTGCCCAGCAAAGTATCCTGTACCTCCATGCACAATACCCTTTCCCCTAGCTGCAAAATGGCAACCCAATGGCATCTAGGAACAGCTCCACCCTTAACCCCAATGCTCAGTAGCATCCCCGTCTAGGGTTTCATTCGGTGTGTGTGTGTGTGTGGGGGGGCTTTCTAGGGAGTGGGGCTTCCAGGGCAGGGCCCAGTGGCATCATTAGGGGTTCCAGTGGTACAAACCACACTGGGTGACACTCCTGAGGGAAGTGTCACCTGGTGAGGTAGTACACCGGGAGTGGGAGGCTGCTGCTGCTGCTGCCTTCCAGTTCCCACGCAGCCCTGGCTACATGGGACTCAGAATGCTGGGGAAGGGTCTGAGGGGGCCAAGCGCCCCGCACCTCACTGCAGTGCCATTCTACATGCTGCAGCAGTGAGGTGGTGGAGTGCCCTTTGAGCCCATCCCTGGATGCCCCACCCCCTAGAAGCCCTGCCCTCCCCATAAGGTGATGCCACTGGTGGTCCAAAAGGGAACACCTCCCTCCACATCACTGCCATGTTGCCATTCTACTCATTGGTGCAACAAGGTAGGGGCATGCTCAGCCCTCTCAGAAGGCAGGAGTCACCCCCAGCCCTCAGAGGATTTCTGATTTCCATATGGCAGTTGCTGCATGGGACTCTGAAGTCAGCAGCCATCAGGACACATCCCCCCTGCTCCCCGACATGTG
>NW_024844243.1:0-1061 GCF_019175285.1 Sceloporus undulatus
ATTTACTCTACTTATTACCCAGCAATGGGTCAACTGTAGTTGAGACTCCTAATTGAATTTGGCTCTCAGTTTTAAGCATATAAACCTTTAATCATCTACTACTCCAGGTGAGCACAACCAATGAAATCAATGGAACATCAAAGAATTGTGCCTTCAGTCCTATGGATTACTGTGGATCTAAGAACAGACCCACTGAAATGGCTACATTTGGCAAAGCTGGGATTCAGTCCACCCTACACTATCTTTCTTTACCTCCTCATGATTCTTCTTAAGGTAGGCCAGCTCCTCCTTCAGGCTTTCAATCTGCAGCTCCAGATCAGTTCTAGCCAAGGTCAGCTCATCCAGGACACGGCGGAGTCCATTGATGTCAGCCTCAACACTCATGCGCATGGCCTGCTCAGACTCAAACCTTTAAAAAACAACATCAGCATATTACAGGCTGGCTTAATCTTTTACATCAGAAAGTTAGCGTCATTCCCACAAGTTCTGTCATTACCACTGTGGGCATTTTAAAATCCCCCACAGCTCTGACTCTTAACAGCAAGGCTGGGCAACTTGCGTCCCTCCAGACTGCAACTTCCATAAACCCTAGCTAGCACAACCAGTGGTGAGGGATAATACAATAGCATCTGAAAGTAGACATGTTACCTATACTATAGCTTGTGGAACAGATGTTGATTTATTTCCAAATGTAGAAAGACAGTGTTGTTAGACTGTCCAGTAAAATATGTCTGGCATTATGCTGTTCACATGGTTGCTTATATCTTAGCATGTAGCTGTGATATACTAAAGACACTTGTATAGATTCTTATATTGTGCTTAGGTTTTTGTTGTTGTTATTGTTATTAATTATCTATCTTCTATCACTATAAATGGCAGCAACTAGCTTCTAATGGGACAATGAGTCTTTTCTGGATTTTAGCCAGAATATTTTTTAAAAAGCTACCCAAAAGACTGAACACTATACCCCAAATAGATTCAGCATCTGGAAAACTCCTTGAAAATTCCAGCTAACTCTGTGTTCTTTTCTTAGTCTTTCTTCAAATTCTTTGGCTTTTGTC
>NW_024844244.1:0-1061 GCF_019175285.1 Sceloporus undulatus
GTGATCGAGGCCAAGTTCTCATTCCCAGGACCCGGGTTTTTAAAAAAGAAACGGTATTTGCGCCGATTTCAAAAAACCCGCGCTAGGGGCCATTTAACACGGAACGGGTGTGCAAGCCCCGGATGCGCTTGTGTGAGATTCGGGGTGAGTAGGAACTTCACGTGATTGAATCAGTTTCAGAACCGATTTTTTTTGTAGTGTGAATGGGCCCTTAGATATGTTACCGGCAAGCATAAAAAACATCAGGATTAAACCCCAGTATGACTGTTTTCTTGGGCTGTAAAGCAGAGTCATGCAGGAGCTTCTGGGAAACTGAGGCCCGTTACAAACGGGTAGGAAAGTATGTGCAGAGCGTATACTATGGTTAGAAAGGGGTGGTGCTTCTGCACCCCCTAACCCTAGTGCGTGCTCTGCGCGCACAAAATGGCAGCAGCCGTTCCACACGGCCACCACCATGAGGACGTCACGACCGCGCCGCCTCTATATGGGGCGGCGCAGACGTGATGTCCTTGCTCCGCGCCAGGCGCTTAGTGCGCCCTTAGTGCGGAGCAAGAAGGAACTCCATTTCGCAGCTCCTTCCTGGTTTGGCCCGATGGGTGCAGCCTTCACATGGTTGCGCCCAGCGAACCAAAGGAGAAAGGGGCCAAGCGGCCCCTTTCTCCTCCTCCCCGCCAAGGACACCCCTTTCTAGGCTGCGGGGAAGGGGCCTTTTGCTGCTTCCCCATAGCCTGCAAAGCAGCGGATCGGGGCCTCAGTGGCTGCCGCTCTGCATGCTGAGGCCCCGATACACCGAGGAAAGGGGTGGGTGCAGCCCGCCCCAAACAGGCGGTCTGTAACCCGCCTGAGGTTTCCCATTCCTGATGTAGGTGATTACTTTCTCCATATCACAAAAGGAAGTGTATTCCACAAAAGTTAATGTTACAATTATTCATTAATTGTGCAAAGAGAAAGTGGGATATGAAGGACATAAATGCATAAAATAAACAGTAAATTTTAAAGGTTTTATAGCAAAGTTCTATTCATTTGCGTCCTTTTTTTTTAGTAACCAAACACCAGAAAAG
>NW_024844245.1:0-1061 GCF_019175285.1 Sceloporus undulatus
AAGAAACACTGGAAAACATGGAAGAAAATGAAGCTGACAGATTCAACTATCCAGGCAGAGATCTTTTACCGTTTAACGCTTCAAAGTCCTGGTTTGGATTCTTTTGAAAATATTCAGCCTGTGTGTGTGTGTGTTCCACCGCTTTATCAACTACATGGAAGAACAATATAATTCTCTTAATAGTGCATATTGCTGGAACAATTGAACTGGACCAGTTTCAGAAGACTGAACATTTTATTTGGTTCATTTTTTTAAAATTAAAGTCCACAATTCACTAGTTTCTTTACAAATTTACTTGAAAACATGTGCGATTTTAAAAATCCCAACATGAAAGAAAATATCATGGCTAAATGCATCCATATATTGCTAAGAGAAAGCTAGCTAGGATGGTCTTCCTGAAGAGAACATCCAAAATCAGCAGCACCAGTGGCCTTTGATCTGAGCCAGGTAGGAGTCACCTTCTGCTGCAGTGGCAGAATGAGGCACACATCCTGCTCAGAAAACAGGTTGTTGCTGATCTCAAGCTAAAATGATCAACAATAAAATTGCTAACTGATTAAGGTGTATATTTTACTTACACCCTCAGTGCCTTTCATAACAGTACTGTTTAAATCAGTAATGTGCTTTTCTAACCAGGACAGGAGGCATTTGCTGAACATGGATAGTTGCAGTATCCACAGGGCCAAACTACATCTTACACTCACTATATTATGTGTGATTACTTGTTACATTAATAAAATTAATTATATTATATCTATAGAGGGATGCAGTTCATATAATCAAAGTAACACAGACTGCAAGAAGACCTAATTTGTCTCTCTCCCTCCCAGCCCATGAATGAGGTGCTTTTTTTAAAAGAAGCTTTCATTATCACCAATGATATCTCCCCCCCAAACCGCACTGCCTTTTGAAAAGGCCGCCACTAAAGAGGCTAAGAGAGGAATTATTCCAATCAATACTCCAGTTTTCCAAACATAGATGGAGAGATGCCTAAGGATGCTTGCAATTCAAAGAAGTCACTCTGGGTTGATCAGAAAACAAACAAACAAACAAAAAATCAC
>NW_024844246.1:0-1061 GCF_019175285.1 Sceloporus undulatus
TAAAGAAGATAAGAAGACCAAAGGCCTGGAAATAAAACAGGAAGAGTACAGACTTAAACTATACGCAGATGACAAGATGATATACTTATCTGACACAATAGAAAGTGTTAATCCCCTGCTTTATAAATTAAAGGAATATGGACAGCATTCAGGTTTCCAGATTAAAAGGGATAAGACAAACATTTTACCAATGAATTTAACCAAAAGAACAATCAGGAAAATCTACAAAAAGTGACTTGCTTTAAAGTAGAAAATAGAGTCAAATATCTAGGTGTTGAGTTCATTTCTAAAAACCAAGACCTCTTTAAAAACAGCTACAAGAAAATATGGGGTGATATCAACCAAGATCCCAATAGATGGGCTAAACTCAACCTGTCCGTCTTGGGAAGGATTGTGGCGGTTAAAATGAACATACTGCCTAAATTATTCTTTTCATTTCAGACTATACCTATCCTTCTTAATGAGAAACCATTTTTAGAACGGCAGAAGGACCTGCAAAAATCCATCTGGGAAGGGAAAAAACCTAGAATCAGATTTAAATCTCTAATAGATGATGTAACGATTCACAATCCTTTCTTCTATTTTGACCCAACACCTCTTTCGGTGTTTGAAGAACAGTCATGTGGATGGATTTTAAAACACAGACCAAGCGGCTGATTTAACAAGAATATAAGTTTATTTTAAAAACAGAATAGGCAAAGGTATCTTTGAGATGGAGTTGTTAATATGTCTTCTTTTGTTACATATATACAGGGCTGGTTTTAACTCTATAGTAATAATAATAACAATAATAACTCCGCCACGCAGGCTATACTATCACTCAAGAAATGATGTAAGCCAAAGCCCTCTTCCTGAGTCTGGTTCCCCTGAGTCTCTCTTCTCCAGACTCTCCAGAACTAATCCTGTCCCTCTCTGGACAAAGCAGTTCCTTAAGTAACCATCCCTCAGGAACTATGGGAACCCAGTCCTCTCTTGGACTCTACTGTTCCCATCCTCTCTATAACTATCTCCCACTGAACTCCCGCTTCATCCCTCAGGATTGCAAACCCTAACTGACTCCA
>NW_024844247.1:0-1061 GCF_019175285.1 Sceloporus undulatus
TTCCAAATACTTCTGTTTTCTTCTGCAGGCCCTCCTAAAAATGGTGAGAGGAAGTGATGGGTTGCCATTTTGAGAGGAACTGTATGATGAAAATTGAAATATTTGGACTTCTTTGGGGAGACCATGGCTTCAAGGGGTGTCTGTTAATAAAATAGGTCCCTGACCTCTACACAGTTACCCATCCCTTCCTTAGAGCCAAATTACATAAGGATGCCCTTTCTGTTTGTTCACATATCTGACCTATTCATATTTAAATTATGTGTGGGTGTCTGTTCTTACGTCAGAACAGGTATTCAGGTGAGTAGCTGAATTCTTCTGTCTCAACCTCACTGTGCTTTGTTGCTTGAGGCACTTTTCTCCTAGGCTTGGTTCCAGTTCCCAGAGTTTGTGGGGCTGAAAAGGAAAGTATTTAGAGTGGGAATAAAGGGTGTAATAATAACAACAACAACAATAATAAGTAATAGTAGTATCCCATTTTCCCTCTAAGTGGGACTCACAGTGGCTTTTAATTTAAAAGAACAGTACAATTAATAACTTACAAAAGTGATGCATTCTAATAGAATTAAATTATTACAGTATTAAAACAAAACAATTTTAACACCTCTCACCTCTGTGCCTTTTGATTTTAAAAAAGGAGACAATTTTTATATGTAAACAATACAGAGATGTACAAGAGACATGGGTGCTCCAAGAGCCATAGCTGGTCTTGTATATGGATGCACAAAAAAGCTCCAAGCAATTTTCCCGTGTTGATTTAATCAAAGAAAATCAATGACAGGTATTTCAGTTAATGACTTAAATGTGTTCTTGGGCATTAATTATTTATCAGAAAATTTGAAACTGGAGATAGAAACAACATGGAAAACGTAGGAGTAGTTGCCTACTCCACAAAAAAGATGAGTAGTTCAACATGTTTCAGCAAACTTTTTATTCAAAATTAAATAATATGCCCATGTGGAATGAAACATCCAAGTCAGATAAGCCTTGCAGCAACATTTTGAACCTTTTAGAAAGTATCTAAAGGCTTCTTCTAAAATATATGCAGGATTAACCTGTTCTTT
>NW_024844248.1:0-1061 GCF_019175285.1 Sceloporus undulatus
CAAATGCCATTCGTTCCCTAAACCGGCCTAATACCCTTTTAGAAGCACGCATGCCTCCAGCATTTGAAGGGATGCAATAAGCAAAAGCAGGTGGGGAAAGGGAGGAGGAGACCCTGGCAATCCGGTTAATGGACAGACTGGGTATTTCCCCCCTCCTCTGGAGAGAAAGGCCTTTTCAGGTGGAGAAAAAAGAAAGAGAGAGACAGCTGAGGACTAAAGTAAGGTTGGCAAAAGCAGAGGGGGAATGAGGGGCATGAAGCATGGCCTTCCTCTCCCATAGAGACTCCTCCAGCATGAGGCTGCAAGGCCTGGTCAATAAAGGGCAACCATGTTTATTTCCAACCAGGGATCGAGGTTTAGCACCACAGCAATTCAATATCAAACAACACATCCATTTTCTTTGGTATCAGGACTATTGATGACCAGGACTAATGGGGAAAGCGGGGGGGGGGTCCTCTGCCAAGATTGAATGGCACCGCTGGACAGAGGAGGGTCTGTCCTAAATCCAAGGGGAGATGAAGGTGGGGAAGGCTGCTCTCTCTAGGAAGGCAACACCTTTCTCCCAACAGACCCAGCCCTTGGACAAGATCACTTCTGGCTTTGGGGGGGACCGAGGCATCGGTGAACCATGGGGCGCCCCAAGAGTGGACCTGCCTGGCAGAAGCAAAGAAGGGGCTGGGGCTGGGCCCTTCTTGGGTTGTTCATGGACCCTTTCCGTCTGAAGGAAGGAAGACCTTGCTGAAGGTTGTTTTTATTTCCTACTCTTAGTACAGACCTCTTCCTACAAAGGAAAGGGGGGGGGGGGGGGAAGGAGGGTCTCTCTTCGGAGGCTGCCTTTCTCCTCCCAGGAGGGGCTCAAGGGTCAAAGCAGGCTCCAACCCTCAGGGAAACTCAAAGCCCTGGAAAGCCCCCCAGGCCCAAGGAGGGCCCATCCCTTGCCCAATCTGGTCCCTGGCTTTGGCCCCTTGTCCAGAGAAAGAGACCGCTGACCGGCCCTCCTTCCAGGGTCCCTTTCCTGCTCCGGATCCCAGCCCAAACCAGGGGCTTTTCTCCATGAAGGG
>NW_024844249.1:0-1061 GCF_019175285.1 Sceloporus undulatus
CCTTTTCTGCAAAAGGGAACCATCGGGGCTCGAACTGCAAACCTGCCCGGCGCCGCGCGCGCGACTTTCTTGGGCGCCTAGCCTGGCCAGTGCGCCACAGCCAGGTCCCCGCTGGGAAGCCTTCTCCGGGTCTTCTTATCCTCTCTGCCGTCTCTGACGTCACTGACGACAGACGCTTCGTGGCTTGCTCTCGCACGCCCTCCTCTGGCTGCCTTTCAGTACTACAGCCTCTTCAGCAAGAAAAAAGGAATGGAAATCAGGAAAGAAAAATAGTCACATTGACTTTCATTTAAGAAAATAGAACAGTCAAAATTAAGAAATTTCAACATTTACTTTATTTATGGTTTACTTTGTTATAGCTATGTAGTCGAATTTTAATATTTCTATTTTATATTTCATTTTTATTATATTATTATTTTACTTTCATTTTTCATTTTATAGTGTATTATTTTATTTTTATACTTTATTTTTATTTTATATTTGATTTTTAATTTACTATATTTTAATTTTAATTTATTTTAATAAAATAAGTGGCAGATATACAGTGATACGGAGAGGCAGACATCCAAATGTGCGCAGATGGCTGTTTCCATGTGCGAACTGGTTATATTTCAATCATACTGCGATCATTAAAGGAAATGAAATGCCAAAATGATGCCATGAGGTCAGGGATGTTGGGACTCCTGGATCCCTTTCACCCATAGAAGCTCTCCTTCAGACAGGGGCCCCCATGATCCTACATCCATGCATTTCAGTTTTGCTACCTAGGTGCAGGGCCTTATTCATCATGGAGAATCATCATTCCCCGCCTCTCCCAGAGAGATCCAGGCGGGATGACAATCCAATGAAACAAACCCTATCAATACGATACAAGACAATCCTCAGGCTCAAACTAACACTATCCTCAGTTAAGCCCATGGAGCCCGAAACAGGCCTTCTATTCCTAGTCCCTGGGGCTTTTGGGGAGGAGCTGCTTCCACCTGTCCTCCTGGACTGTCAATGGGGAGGAAGGGATGCTGTGGGGGGTTTCTTAGTTCCCCCCAAAAGGGGGCCCCTTCCCT
>NW_024844250.1:0-1061 GCF_019175285.1 Sceloporus undulatus
GTTGTCGGGATTACAATGAAATAGATAAAATCATGATGGAAAAAAATAAATAAACACATTTCCAAGTATTATAAACTATTAAAAGAAAGAGATCTAGAAGATGAACTTATTAAACACAGCATGGTAAGATGGTCATGTGATATAAATAAAACTATAACTATAGAGGAATGGGGAAAATCATGGAAAGGAACAAATAAATTCACTCTGTGCCAAAACTTATAAATAAAATTACATCAAAATGTTATTCAGGTGGTATCTAACCCCCCAAAAAATCCACCAGATATACAAAGCTGGCAATACTAAGTGCTGGAAATGCAGGGAACCCGAGGGAAGCTTCTTTCCTATTGGTGGACATGCATTAAAGCTAAAGGATTCTGGCAAAGGATTCATGGAACCATCCAAAACATTCTTGATTTAAATATTCCCTTTGAACCAAATGTATTTTTTATTAAACATGACACACAACATAAAGTCAGCAAAATACAATAGAATTGTTTTATATATGGTCTCATGTGCAAGGATCTTATTTGCTCAAGTTTGGAAATCTACAATTAATCCTTCTATCGAAGATTGGTTGATTAAGATATATGAAGCTAGAAATATGGATGTAGTATCTGTCTTACTAAGAGGGAAATCAAAAGGATATTTAGAAATGGAATGGAGTTGTCTTAAAACATTTGAAGAAAAGGGAGATAACATTCCGTTAAATTAATAGTTAATATTCGGTCGATATTTGGTAATTTAAATACTATCATGGGAATATCTCAGTGTAATAAACATTTTTGAAAATAAAAAAGGAAGACCCACATCATTGTTGTGGGGTGTGCCACACACCGAGTTGTTTTGCCACATTCTGTGCTGCTCCTGGCCTTGCTGCAGGTGAGCGATTGGCAGTTTGAGGGTGGCAACATGCTCCAACACTGCAATGGTCAAAGAAGTGTTTAGACTTTGCTTGTTGTTTCTTGCTCCCTTCACCCTTAAATGTAGGGGCCATTCAGACTACGTTTTACCCCGGTTCCCAAACTGGTTTAAAAGTTGGAAGTTCACACTTGCCCCGATTT
>NW_024844251.1:0-1061 GCF_019175285.1 Sceloporus undulatus
TCTCCATGGCTTCTTTCCACCAAATCTTAGAATGGCCAGTTTAGGATTTGGTATTTAGAATCCTTAGAACCTGGAGAGCAATAGTGCCTCACTGAACTACAGATTCAAATATTCTACAGGATGATGCTATCACAATTAAACTAGGCTTGAAAGGGATCTAGGACTCCTAGTAGACCGCAAGTTGAACATGGGCCAACAGTGTGATGTGGCAGCTAAAAAGACCAATGTGATTCTAGTCTGCATCAATACAAGAATAGTTTCTAGATCAAGGGAAGTAATAGTGCCAATCTATTCTGCTTTGGTCAGGCCTCACTTGGAATAATCCTGTGTCCAGTTTTGGCCCCACAATTCAAAAAGGATGTTGACAAATTGGAGCAGGTCCAAAGGAGGGCAACCAAAGTGGTGAAGGGTATGGAAGCCATCAAGTTCTATGACAAGTAGCTTAGAGAGCTGGTTATGTTTATCCTGGAGAAAAGAAGATAAAGAGTGGCTATGATATCCATGTTTAAATATTTGAAAGGGTGTCCTTTTGCACAAGGAGAAGGCTTGATTTTTTCTGCTGCAGAGAAAAGGAGACACCACAATGGATGCAAGACACAGGGAAAGAGGTTCCCCAGGGAAACATTAGGAGGAACTTTGTGACAATAAGAGCTCTTTGACAGTGGAATATACTCCCTTAGAGTTTGGTGGAGTCCTCTTCTTTGGATCTCTTTAAAGAGAGGCTGGATGGCCATCTCATGGGGGTGATTTGAATGTGTATTCCTGCATGGCAGAAGGGGGTTGAACAGGATGGCCCTTGTGGTCTATTCCAACTCTATGAGTCTATCATTCTAGTGGAACCAAAGCGACATAATAATATAGTATGAAAAGGCCCTCAGTCTTTATAGAAAGAGCAATAGATTCAGGTTCCTTACCTACAGAAGCCACATTCTCATAATTGTCCATCATTACATAATTGTACAAGAGTTTCTGTTTCTTCGTCAACAGATTCCATTCATCTTCGGAGAAATATACTGCCACATCTGCAAAGGTCACCTGAAAGAGAAAATAGCCCTCATCCA
>NW_024844252.1:0-1061 GCF_019175285.1 Sceloporus undulatus
AACTGTTCCTTTCTCCACCTTGTTCCTAACTCTAATATACAGCCTTGTCAAATATGTTCTATCAGAAATCCTATTAATGTGATATACAGAAATGAAAGAAAGAGCTCTGGAGACAAATGAAGACAACTGTAAATGCATTTCCGAGGAGAATACTTGTGTGATGTAAGATGAAGGAATATTTAATTTAAAAGACAAAGGTCAGGGGAAAAAGCAGAACAGAGTGACCCCATCACATGGATATATCAGAGATTGTGTCTGTCTTTCTCTCTTCCTGCAAGGAAATTGCATAAAGGTCAGAACAACTTGTATTCCAAGCAGTGGGCTGTTTCACCTCAAATTTTATGTGCATGGAACATGGAATGCATAAGGCTCTGATAGAAATGGGTGAATTAGGTTAATAAGTGTTGCTTATCCATGGTCCATGTCTAAATTCTGTTGGAAGGCCCAACAAGAAAAGACCCAGTATATCAATGGGGTTTCTGTAAGTCCCCCCCCCCACACCACTATTCAACCATTTATTCCTCCCTCCCTCCTTCTCAGTGTTATATCACCAGAGCTCACCCTCTGCTCTGCTCTGCATCCACTTTCTGGCTACTAATAAGTAAACTTGACAAAATATTCTTTATTCTGTTTCTTGAAGTAAGTGAGAAGGAATACTTCCTTCATTTCACATTGATCTGAGAAAATATTAGCTAAGATTTCTTGCTTAATTTCCAAACAGGAAAGTATGTTATCGGTGTGTGTAGTTCCTTTGTCCGAATGACAAGCTGTGCAAAACTGTGGTTGGCATTTAATGGATAATGCTTAACAAAATCATCAGGGGCTGTTGCTAGGTTTTGACCAGGAAACCCTGGCATCTGGGATGATCCTGAACTGGCACTGCTCTGCTGGATAAAACTTAGTGTGGATTTACCAACCCAAAACAATGGAGTCCACATCTGCCTCTGATGTGGCTGAAACATGTCACGTTCCCCCCTTTCCTCGGCATGCAGAAATTTACACTTTGAGGCCAGCGCTTCTTTTCTTTTGATAGAAGAGATTATGCAGCTTCTACCTCTTAT
>NW_024844253.1:0-1061 GCF_019175285.1 Sceloporus undulatus
AAAAAAAAACCAGTTTCTTTGGAATTAAGCAGAAAGGAGTGATAGAGCTGGGTGTCATAAGCATACTAGTGACACCTGAACACCTGACTTCATAACTCAGAAAAACTCTCCCATTTAGGTGTTTAAAAGTCTAGGGGACAAGACTGAACCCTGACAGGCCCCACAGGACAATGGCCAAGCAGTCAAGCAGGAATCCCCCAGCACCACTTTCTGAGAGCGCCCCTCCTGGAAAGAATCGAGTCACTGTAGAAGAGTACCTCCAAGCCCCATCCCAGAGAGGTGCCTCTGGAGGATACCATGGTCGGATGTATCGAAAGCCCTAGAGCAGAACCAACAGAACCTGCATTTAGAAGTAGCTGTTCCCTTTTTTTATTGAAATACAGTACATACTTTTTGTAAGCCACATTTCTGGTAGAGGTCTCTTAAACCCATGTTTCTAGTCACCTATGTACACATGTTGAAGTGCACATGTAAACAAAGGTAGGATATAGACCACCCCTTTGGGGCAGTCTGCACCCACCCCTTTCCCCAATGGATTGGGACCTCATCGGCCACAGCAGCAGCCCCAGAGGCTCCGATCTGCCGTTTTTCCATGCCTTGGGGAAGCGGCAAAACCGGTATTGACGCTGTGTCCTTGGCCAACCCCTAACACATGACAGGGGTGGCACAAAGGCCCGTTTAAATCGGGCCAAAGACATGTGCCAACAGACAGAGGTTACTAGAGAGAAGGCCTTTTCTGCATTGCCATTCATTATGGAGTGTCTTCCCAAACACCTAAAGTTATCATTTTAGTTTCAAAATATATTTTTAACAGTGGTGCTGATGGTTGGGGATTGTTTTTGTGCTGTGGATTTAATCTGTGTATTCTGAGGTCCTTTTCATTTTGTTTTGCATTTTATTTTATAGTTTTAAACCTCTGTTTGTAAATTATGCAGAGAATGTTCTGCTGTTCTTTCCCAATGCACAAATATTGAAAATAAATATTTACAAATAAATTATAATTGCAATATAAATAACTGATTTATTTCTATGGATAAGTAAAACCACCTAATTATCAGTAT
>NW_024844254.1:0-1061 GCF_019175285.1 Sceloporus undulatus
AATGTTCTGACAAAAAAAGGAAAGAAAGAAAGAAAGAAAGAAAGAAATGCTGCTCTAAAGCTCCTCTTTTCACTGTCAGGAATTATGATTCAACAACTACAACAATCTCTCTGGCTTTGCTTCGTGAACAAAGATTCAGGAAGGACTCATCCCGTGCTTTGTACAAGCGTGTTGGTGACTAAAAAGGCCAATCTGGGACAAACAGTTCCGGTTGCAGAAAGCACAGTGGAAAGTCTCCTTGGGTGATGTTTCCGGGTTGTGGTTCTTTCTGCGTTGTCGTTTCTCTTCGAGACTCGTCCGCCATGAGTTTTCAAAAAAGGCTGCAGCATCGTGGATAGTGCGTCACCATGCCTCCCGATGCGAGGCCAGGGCAGACCATTGCTGGTCATCAATTTGGCCAAGCTTGAGATGTTGTTTCAGGGAGTCCTTGTATCTCTTCTTTGGGGCACCCCTCTTACGCTGACCCGTGGCGAGTTCACCATAGAATACTATTTTGGGGAGGCGATGGTCCTTCATCCTAGAAACGTGTCCTGCCCAGCGCAGCTGCGTCCTCAATAGCATGGCCTCAACGCAGGTGATCGCTGCTTGCTCAAGGACAGCAACATTCATCACATAGTCAGTTCAGTGTATATTTAGAATTGTGTGTAAACAGCACTGATGAAAGCGTTCAAGGAGTCGTAGGTGTTGGCGATAGGTGACCCATGTTTCAGACCCATAAAGGAGAATAGACAGAACAATGGCTCTATACACACTGATTTTTGTGCTTTGCCTCAAGTGTTTGTTACTCCAGACTCTTTTGTGAAGCCTTCTGAATGCACTATATGCTTTTGCCAGTCTGTGATCGATCTCTTTATCAATCTTGGCATCTGAGGAGATGATGCTTCCCTGGTAGATGAACTGCTGGATGGACTTAAGCACAGATGTGCCTACAGTGATGTGGGGATGGTAGTGTTCTTCCAGAGGTGCTGGCTGGTAGAAAACTTCCATTTTCTTCAGACAGACTTCCAGTCCAAAGAGCTCTGCAGCGCCTAACATCTTGTTTTGCAACAGCTGCAGAGCTC
>NW_024844255.1:0-1061 GCF_019175285.1 Sceloporus undulatus
AGACCCATAGACCACAGGCCCTGTGATACTGGTTTAAGGTGCTGCAGGAATCGGTAGTGTTTGCAAGGCCATGGGCCATGCTGACTTTGAAGAGCTGGGGCTCCTAGTCCAAAAGCAAAAGCACTGTGCCACGCTGTTAAGGCTCTATGATATTAGTTGTGGGATTTCAAGCTGAACAAAGAGAAAGAGAACATCCTGGCTACCATCCGCCAAACCACACTGAAGACCTGTGACCCCCTGAGACCTCGGTGCCACGAAGGGCCCTCCTGGTTAATACCTGGCTAACTGCTTTTGTGGGAATATTGGGTGCTGGAGCCTTTTCCCCTCTTTTGGTGCCTCAGTTGACTTTTACCTAGGATTTGCTGTCCTAGGCTTGTTAACTACCACCCAAATACTCTGGAGTTTATCAGACAAGGGAAACTGGAAGTATAATCCCATGGCAATCCGAAGAGAAATTCCTCCCGTCTGACCAACTCCTCTGATTCTGCAGAAGATCAGAGTTCCTTTGCATTCATGCCAATGGCTCAGATGCCACACCTGCAGCTGCTAAATGCCTTCTTCTACTAGGAAAGGTACAGGAACCCTCTCCGCTTTTCTCTTTCGCAGCCATGATTGGGAGTTCCTGTCTTTCCATATTGGCCAAACTCCCAAATGTCCATATAGAACAGTCTGTATGGTGCAGTGAGATGTGACTGCGCATCATGCTCCAAGGCATATTTCCAGGGCTTTGCAATGAAGAGAGAAGTAGCATGACCAGGCGGACAAAGTGCATCTCCACTGACCTCATAGCATTGCTTGGAATACAGAATATGGGGAATGCCACATACACCGCTTTTGGCCCTTGATAGCTATTCAGGAATAGCTAATCACTCCTAATCCTGGATTATGCCCCTCCAGAATTAACCAATGAACCTTTTGGAGCGGCTTCGCATTTAAGAGAGTGAAAGCAAAGGCAGCCTCTGCCTAATAATAATAATAATAATAATAATAATAATAATAGGTTTTATTTATATACCGCCCAATCACTGGGAATCCGAGCAGTTTACAATAGAGGGGATAAC
>NW_024844256.1:0-1061 GCF_019175285.1 Sceloporus undulatus
TTTTTTACTAGAATTAGCCTTGGCTTCATCTTTCTATGTAACAAAGGGGTGAGCAAATAATGGAGGTTACAGGGTCCCTCAGGAAACCTTGAAGGGTCACACTAAGCCTGCTGCATACCCCCATAAAAATATTCAAAAAAATATGCTCCTCAAATGCTCTCAAATGTCCTCTAGGGAGCATGCAGTGTTTTCTTAATTCCTCAAGCTGTTTTCAGGTCAGGAGAGGCCTTTTTTTTTTTTAAACAACCTAGAAGTAACTCCTGGAAGTGATCTAGAAGAAACTTCTGGTCCATTTCCTTTTTTTTTTTTAAAGGCCTCTTCTGGGGCTATAATGGCTTAGGGAAAGTGTTATGAAATTCCTCAACTCACCCCATAGAGGCTTGAGGGGGGTACAAAGTAAAACTTTTTGAGGAGGGATGTAAAACTTTTTTATGGGGGCTGAGGGGAGCATTAAAATGGTGCACAGGAACATGTGGCTTGTTGGCTGCACTTAGTCCATCTCTGATGTAGCAATATTCTGGATGTGGGATTTCTTTCCTGTGTTACTGGCCTTTAGCCCACCTGTCAAAGCTATACAACTCCATTGACCTTTCAGTGTTTAATTCTGCTCTTTAATTTTAGAAGATTCTCCTGTCTTCTAGAGATCTGTGTATTTCACTAGTTTTGTTTTCATTTTACTTTAATTTAGTATGGAACTGTTGTATTTGATGATATAGCATAGTTTTATTGTTTACATGCCATGCCAAGTCAAGGTTTATGGCAGCTGTTTATGTTATGTTTTGTTGCTTGAGCTCTGAGTTGTCCTGAAGATCACCAAACAAACTGTAATTTGTTTTCCCTGTTTTTCGTGTGCATTGCTCACATACCTTTTGTCAGTTCCTGTTTCAGCTCCTGATGGACTTCTGGAGGAACAAGCCATTGACAAGCTATGGTTTTGGATATGAATGAAATGGCAAGCCATGTTTTGTTTTGTTTTGTTTTGTTTTGCAGTGAAAACAAAGAAACCACAGTTGTTTTGCAGAGAAAGGCAACAAACCTCAATTCAGCAAACTACAACCTGC
>NW_024844257.1:0-1061 GCF_019175285.1 Sceloporus undulatus
CAGCCTAAAATCGCAATGGCCTTGTTAGATGCCGCATCACACTGTTGCCTCATGTTCAGCTTGTGGTCTACTTGAACTCCTAGATCCATTTCATACATATCTTCATTCAGCCAGGTGCCCTCCATCCTGTATCTGTGCATTTCATTTTTCTGCCCTTCATGCAATACCTTACATTTCTCCGTGTTGAATTTCATTTTGTTAGCTTTGGAACAGCTTCTTAGTCTATTCAGGTCAATTTGAATTTTGATCCTGTCCTCTGGAGTATTAGCTACTCCTCCTAATTTGATGCCATCTGCAAATTTGATAAATATGCCCCCATTTCTGTCATCCAAGTCATTGATAAAGATGTTGAATAGCACTGGGCCCAGGACAGATCCCCACTGGACACTGCATTGGTCACTTCTCTCCAGGATGAAAAGGAGCCATTGCTGAGCAACCATTCGGTTCGGCCGGTCAACCAATTACAAATCCATGTAACAGTTACCTTGTCTAGCTTGTTTCATGTTTTTGTTTAACATACTGTTTAATTTGGTTAACTGCTATTAAGGGACATAGCTATAATATTCTATGGTATGGGGTGCACTATAAACCTTTTAATAAATGAACAGGTATTTCAATCCTATATATCCATATTATCAGACATAACTCCAGAGAGTGTTAGCCTTTTGGATGCCAGAAGGTTCCTGTCATTCTTCAGAGCAAGAAGCAACACCTCAGCTGCCTTCTAGAAGATAAGGCAAAAAGGTTTCCAAAAGGACTGAAGCCTTGGGCAAGTCACACTCTCTCAGCCTCAGAGGATGGCCATGGGAAACCCATTCTGAAGAAACCTGCCAAGAAAACCCCTTCAGAGACTCCCATAAGGTCACCATAAGACCTGGAAACAACTGGAAGGCAGACACCAAGAACAACATTGGGAAATAGGTGCAAGCCTTGCCTTGGGAAAGTGTAATGACTGGGCTCCAGTCAATGGAGGTCTTCTTCAGGCAGAAAAGGGAGGTTTATGCAAATGCAGAATGACATCACTGCTACGGAAGGCTCTCTGATTGGTCAAGAGAGCCTTC
>NW_024844258.1:0-1061 GCF_019175285.1 Sceloporus undulatus
GGAAAAAGTAAGGATGTTACTTACAAGTGATTACATGATTTGCAAAAAGAACTCAATGATAGGTTCGTCTGCACAAATACATATGAGACGTGGACAGACATAGATGAAATAATGGATCTTCTCTGGCACAGGTAAATAATGGATTTAGAATATTTTGTGTGAGTATACCTGCCAAAAGGTAAAAGATCCTGCCTGATTTTGAAAGCTAAACAAGGTCAGTACTTGGTTAGTACTTGGATGGGAGACCACCAATGAATACCATGTGCTGTAGGCTATATTTCAGAGGAAGGCATTGGCAAAACACCTCTTGTTTAAGAAAACCCTATGAAATTCATGGAGTCACCATAAATTGACAAGCAACTTGAAGGCGCGCACGCACACACACACACACATACACACACAGAGTTTTAACCACACATCTGTCCGTTACAGAAGCGGAAAGAATAGATCTCTTTCCACTATGTGGACCGATAATGCCAATAATGTATAGTGTGCATTTACACTATAGAAATAATGCAGTTTGACACTGTAACTGTCATGGCTCCATCCTACAGAACCATAGGATTTATAGTATTGTGAGGCACTGTCCTCTTTCACAGAGAAGGTTAAAGACCATACAAAACTGCAAATCCCAGGATTCCATAGGATGAAGCTACAACACTTAAAACTGAGTTGAACTGCATTCTTTCTAAGGTGTAGATGAATCCATAGCGACGAGGGTATTTAGCATGGACTGAGGAGATATGAGTTGTAGTTTCTACTAAAATGTACAAAATGATCTTGAGCTATTCTTTCCTCTCCCCTCGCTCACACACACACTCAGCTTAATTAACAGGGTTGATGTCGGAATGAGAAGGATAAATAATAATAATAATCATAGAATCATAGAATCGTAGAGTTGGAAGAGACCGCAAGGGCCATCCAGTCCAATCCCCTGCCATGCAGGAAATCTAAATCAAAGCATCCCCAACAGATGGCCATCTAGCCTCTGTTTAAAGACCTCCAAGGAAGGAGACTCCACTACACTCCAAGGGAGTGTGTTCCACTGTCGAACAGCCCTT
>NW_024844259.1:0-1061 GCF_019175285.1 Sceloporus undulatus
TGTGTGTAAGAAAGAACTGAAATAGACATATGGGGAAATAAACATGAAAACCTATAGATGTACCCACCTGTACACTCTGTGGGCATAACAATAATGTTGGTCATTTGATATGTTGGCTTTGGAATAAAAATAACATGAAAAAACTCAGCAATGGTAAAGAATTATCACCCTTTCGGTGTGAAAACTGGAGACTTGCTACAGTGGGTGAAAACCCATTCTGCTCCTGAACACATCATGGGTGCAGTCAGGTTGTGTGGCATTGTCAGCAGGGAAAGCTGGGAACTTCCTTTGAAAACCTGGCACACACCAGGTTTTAAAACAGAATCACTCTTTTCAGATGCTTCAGGGGCTGAGATTCCACTTCAGCAGAAGGCCAATCCTCCCCACACTTCTCCTTATCAAAGCCTAGTCTGGGAACACCAGATTTCAGCCTTTGCCCCTCAAAGTTATCAATGACTCAAAAAAGACAGCTCAGAGCCAAATCCTACTCACTTTGGCCCCAGGAAGAAATGCTCTCACCTGCTGCTCTTTCTCCTCCTTCTCTGCCTCTGCCCGACTCAGGAGGAAACCCTCTGCCAGGGCCACTGCCTGGGAGCAGGTCTCTGCCCCACATTCCCTGACCCAGTTCCCCATCTCTGGGGGCAAGATGCTCAGGAACTGCTCCAAGATCACCAGGTCCAGGATCTCATTTTTTGTGTGTCGCTCTGGCTTCAGCCACTGACGGCAGAGATGGTGGAGTCGGCTGCAAACCTCTCGGGGTCCCTCTCCTTCCTTGTAGGAGAGCTGTCTGAAGCACTGGCATTGCGTCTCTGGGCTGGCAAGCTCCTCTCTCATGGACCCCTGGATTCCCCCACTGCTCTCAGCACTGAGGTCTTCGTGTCCTTTTCTCCCTCCAGGACCAACTGGTTTTGGTTCCTCCATCTATGTTTTTTTAAACCAAATGAAGCCACAAAAAAGATCAAAGTGATTCCTCCACCATCCGTCTGAGGGCAAAGATGTCCCTAAGATGCTCTGCTGCAACAGCCTGCAAAACCAATACATTTTGTTATTACTGGCATTGT
>NW_024844260.1:0-1061 GCF_019175285.1 Sceloporus undulatus
GACCAGCAAATTCTTACTGGAGCATCATTTTGCAGTGAGCAATACTCAACATCTAGCTAAGAGTTTTCTTGTGTGGATCTCTGAAGACCTTGTAACATTTCTTCTTTCGCAAATGGGCTTCACGTTTGAAAAATTCCCTAGAAATATTTTTTATTAATTTTCTTTCAGAGGCTTGCCTTCTCCGCCCAGTTCAGCTTGGCAGATTTTTACAACAATAATGATCTCTCGGAGGTCTTGCATAAATTCAGTCTTGAAAACGACAACATTGGAAAAGGCAAAGACTTCTCATCGCCTGGATCCATCAAGGAATCCGAAGAAGCCTAGGACTGGGAAGGGCAGCTGTGAAAGAACTAGACAAAGCATCAAATGCAAAGCTATAACACTGAACACTAAAGTAAGAATCTTCCATACCATTGCATTTCCCATTGTCCTGTAGAAATGTGGGAGATGGATAGTGAAGACAGTTGTTCCATCTATAGGTTTCTCCTGAGTCAAAGTTGATTCAAAGGCAGTTAACAACAACAGTAACAAAATACATGAATTTTCCAAATATTTCCTAACAGGTGGACGCTGCCGGATGCCCAGAGGAAGGCAAAAAACCTCCGGCCAATCTGCCCTGGAGGAAAATTCCTTCCCGGCCCCAAAAGTGGCAGCCAGTGCTACCCTGGGCATGTTGGCAAGGACCACCGACCACCAACCTGCCAAATAGTGCTCAGGACAAACCCAGTTCCTTCTTACCTTAAGGTTCACAGAGTAAGCCCTTTTCCACATCCACGGGGTTCATTTCTGGACTTCACTTACCTTGCAACAGTTTCCTTGAGATGTTCTCCATCATCCTTAAACGTTCTGCATTCACTAGTTTCATCCTTGGACATCACTTACCTTGTGATCGTTTCCTCTGAAATGAGCTTCAGCTTGTGTGAATTCACATGTTGCAGCATTGGGAAAATGTGTCATGGTTGTCCGCTTGAATTTGCCATCTTCATGCCATCTCCCTTGTTTGCCAGATGTGCAACGTTGACAAATGACATGTGGCTGTCGCATGGGATCGATCCAACGAA
>NW_024844261.1:0-1061 GCF_019175285.1 Sceloporus undulatus
AACACAAGCCACCCACACAGGCTGGCCATAAGGACAATCCCTTTTTACTGTATTCTCCAGCATCTTCTCTTTACAGGTGTACTGCCATGGAACTGAGGAGCTCCATAGCATGTTGAGTGTTGGAGCAGGACTATGGTTTCAAGTTCTTATTGAGACATAGGGAACCCTTTGGGTACATAGCATTACCTACCTGACAAGGCTGTTGTGAGGATGAAGGGAGGAGACAGAGAGCAAAATGGAAACAAGGTGGGAGATCAATTTAACTAAGCAAGCAGAGAGTTTGCAGCCTGACACCACTTTAAGCACTCTAGCTCCATCCTATGGAATCCGGGATTTGTAGTTTCATAAGGTCTTGAGCCTTCTCTGCCCAAAAGTGCTGGGGCCTCAACAAACTACAAACCCCAGGATTCTGTAGGACAGGGTACCCAATGGGCTTCATGGCCAAACTGGGAATCAAACCCTGGGCTCCAGAGTCCTAACCCAAAATTCAAACCACTATGCTACACCGGCTCATGGGTGCAGCTACACCAGTGGTCCCCAAACTGTGCCCTTTAAGGGATTTTGGATTTCAGCTCCCAAAAGCCTCAGCTATGTTGGCCAATGGCCTGGGATTCTGGGAGCTGAAGTCCAAAATCCATTAAAGGGTATAGTTTGGGGACCACTGATCTACACTGTAGAAACAATGCAGTCTGACGCCACTTTAACTGCAATGGCTACATCCCACAGAATCCTGGGGTTTGTAATGTGTTGAGGGCCCCAGGTATGGCAACCCTATGGGGGCCCCAGCACTTTGGGGCAGAGAAGGCTCAAGAGCAGAGCTCTGGTGCCACAATAAACTACAACCCAAAGGATTCCCTAGCATTGAGCCAGAGCAGTTAATGGGGTCTCAAACTGGATTATTATTTCTGGAACTGAGCTCCAGAAACAAACACACTGCACACCTGAAGGAGAGGCCACCCAGCTTACCTATTATAGCAGCAGCAGCAGCAACATCGTTCCCTATAAAGAAGAGGGAGGAATCAGGAGGCCTAGCATAACACCAGGACCCTGCCTTAGTCCCC
>NW_024844262.1:0-1061 GCF_019175285.1 Sceloporus undulatus
CTCCTCCTCCCACTTTCCCCCTTCTCCTCAGGTCAGTTCAGTTGCTGCAAAATGTGTTCCACGTTCAAAAGAGTGTGCGTCCCATCAACGTGAAAGAGGGGAGAGGGGAGGAGGGAAGGGGGCAGGATCTTTCGCTTTCCAGGAGTCGGAGCAAAAACAAACTTCTGTACCCTTCCTCACTTGTGTGATCATTATAATTAACAACTTTGGCCATCTGGACCGCCTTCTGGTGTTGCTTGTCCACATGTGTCTTCCTTTCCCAATCTGTGAAATGCTGGGGGATATGGAAGGATATCTCTGGACTTAAACTGAGGGTGGGCCCAGTGGCCCTCAAGCCCAGAGTACTCCCCAGAAGTGTTTTTTAAAAAGGAAATTTGCCTCTGAAATTAAATGAGATATGGCTAAATGATTCATTGGTGACTAAATGTACTATACATGTTGACATAGTTAGTATCTTAATCAATAATATTCCAGAAATGGCCTAATTTATATTGTTTGTCATATTTTATATTATATTGAAAGAATTCGAGACAAACTGGATCTCAAAGGCTGTAGCTTTTTCTTACTTGCAGAATTTAAAGTTTATTTCCTGGACTGAATTCTGAAGTGTTGAAATAATATTTGCAAGGCACCATGTGCTTTCCTCCCCTTTTATTAGTTATTTTCTGGATGAGGGCTATTTTCTATTGTAGGTGACCTTTGCGGATGTGGCGATATATTTCACCGAGGAGGAATGGAAACTGTTGACAAAAAAACAGAAACTGATGTACAATTCTGTGATGATAGAGAATTATGCGAATGTGGCCTCTGTGGGTAAGGAACCTGAATCCATTTCCCTTCCTATGAAGACTGAGAGCACTTTCATAATTCACTGTCAGAGTGCGATGATTCCACTTTAGAATTATAGAATCAAAGAGTTGAAACAGATCACAAGGACCATCCGGTTCAATCTTCTGCCATGCAGAAATAGACATTCAAAGCATCCTCAAGAGATGGCTATCCAGCCTCTGTTTAAAGACCTCCAAAGAAAGAGACTCCACCAAACTCTGAGGGAGTATATT
>NW_024844263.1:0-1061 GCF_019175285.1 Sceloporus undulatus
AGACCAAAACATTGGTTTGATTAGGCAACACACCAAGTTTGGTGGCTCTGTAATCAAGCATCTGGATTTGTATCGCACAACAGTCCCACAAATACTTTGATTTTCATATAGATGTGCACTGGAGGAAGCAGAAGTAAGATACTGCAAAAATGGTTTCCCTAAATATTGATAGGGGGTGTGGGGAGCAACCCTGAAAACTATAAAACCAAACATGGATAACTAAAGCCCTAACCAAAGCCCTAACCAGCATAACCATTGATAAGGGATCATGGAAGGTACGGTCCTACACTATCTGCATGCCCATAGTTGCCCCTCAGTTTCCATCAAAATTAAATCCTCGAAAATAATCTCTGCAGAAGTATCAGATATTTTGCTTATGGTCATGTAAATGATCTGTGGAATAGGCAGCGGGAATGTAGAGGGATTCAGATGCTTATTGTTTGGGATGTGGTCAGTGGGGTGAGCAATGGCACTGCCCATTTCTCATGTTCACTTTTTTGTGATCTTTCAGAACATCTCTATCCAGTTGTCTATAAAACATTTTTAAAATACGAGCATAGTCTCTGACAGTGCGCTTTAAAAAACAAAAAACAACAGTTTTTTTTTTAAACACTAGCCCTGGTTCACTTTCCTACTCACTCTCTGTAGTTGAACAAATTAGATTTCCTACTCACTCTCTGTAGTTGAACAAATTAGGCAGGCTGTGTGTGCCTGCCTAAACCATATAAGGTAAACAGCAGCTGCCACCAGAATCCCTTATGATCATATATGAACAGCAGAACAGAGAGCCGCTATCCCCAGAGTGTTTAAAGAAGCACAGACTTATAAATTTGGTCACCAAAATGGAAATTATAAGGTGTCCATGGACTGTCAGGGATGATGGGAGTTGTAGCTCTTCACCTCTGGCTCGAACTCACCACCTGGTTGTGCACCGCGCTGACCAGTTTTGGCCAGTGGTTATAGCTTAGCAGAGTTACAGAGAATAGGCTGAAGACCCCGACAAACTCTCCAAGCCTTCTCACTCTACTTCCACAGAAGTCTTCACCCTTCTTCAGGATCCA
>NW_024844264.1:0-1061 GCF_019175285.1 Sceloporus undulatus
TCCTCTCCCCACTTTTCAGTTGATGGGCTGCAAAATCAATTGCACTCAGGAACTGAAGTGAGCTGAGGAGAAGAGGGAAACTGGGAGGAGGAGAGAGCAACCAGGACATTTTTAAAAGCCCCTGAAAAAGTGGGGTGACAGAGGATTAACCAGGACTGTCTCTGTCAAACTCCGACAGTATTTTCTTTGCTTCCTTTCATAAATTGGCCCAGCAGTGACACAGATGAAGCTAATAGGATAGGGACTCACCAAAGAGCTGTTGTTCCTGGGCATCCTCTTTCTGTTGGAGGCCAACTCCCTTAGCTTGGCCTCTGTGTCGGCCATCAGGTGGGCAGGGGTCCTTGTGGCCATGCACTGGGTCACTTCCAGAAAGAGAGGCCCCAAAGCTGTGTAGGAGGAGTCCGAGATGAAGTTCCTGAGAAAAAGGAGCAGGGTTAGGATTGGTTTAGCAATAAACCCTGCAGCACTCAAAGACACTGAGAACAGCATCTTGCTGGTGAGATACGCAGGTGACATATGCCTCCTTTGGGCCAATGCAGAGGTGGGCATCCCCTTCCTCCCTCTGCACCAAACAAAGTCCCCTGGACCTAGCATAGACTCACTTCAGCTCCCCTACACAAGAGATACTCCATGCCTTCTTAGAGTGGAGGGGGATCAGGGGATTGGGAATTGGAGAGGGCCCTGGTTATGTCCCTGTAGCTAGATGTGAAAGAGGGCATCATTAATCAATAAATCATCTGCTGAAACCTCCAGAGGTCCCCAGTGATTTTCCCCAGCGTCATCCCCTTTCCCAAGAAGGCTGCATCCACACTGCAGAAATATGGCACTTTGACATTGCTTTAACTGCTCAGTGCTATGGAATCCTGGGACACTTAGCCTTCTCTGCCAGAGAGCTCTCATGCCACAACAAACTACAAATCCCAGGATACCATAGGATGGAACCAGGAGAGTTACCACACTTTAGAACTGGATTATTTCTGTAGTGCAGATACAGCCTGAGTCAGTTGTAAAAGGACCCATGTCTTGTTTTTACCCTCCTAATAATGGTTTTCCTTAAAAAT
>NW_024844265.1:0-1060 GCF_019175285.1 Sceloporus undulatus
CTTGCCCAGCCCTCCATGTCTCCAAGACTATCAGAGCGGTAGCTGCTTTCATATGATTGTCACATACAGTGGGGATGTGGCTGCAGCCTTTTTTGAGCTCCCCCCACCATATGTGGCGACCGCAGATTCTTCAGTCTGGCTCAGAAGTTTCACCACCTGCCCTATAAGATGACACCCGGCGTATAAGACGACCCCTGACTTTTGAGAAGATTTTCCTGGGTTAAAAAGTAGCCTTATACGCCAAAAATACAGTAACTGTTACATGGATTTGTAATTGGTTGACCGGCCGAACCCAAAGGCTGCTCAACAGTGGCTCCTTTTCATCCTGGAGAGAAGTGACCAGTGGGGTGTCCAGTGGGGTTCTGTCCTGGGCCCAGTGCTATTCATCATCTTTATCAATGACTTGGATGACAGAAATGGGGGCATACTTATCAAATTTGCAGATGAAACCAAATTAGGAAGAGTAGCTAATACCCCAGAGGGCAGGATCAAAATTCAAAATAACCTGAATAGACTAGAAAGCTGGGCCAAAGCTAACAAAATGAAATTCGACATGGAGAAATGTAACGTACTACATTAAGGGTGGAAAAATGAAATGCACAGATATAGGATTATGGGGGACACCAGCTGAATGAAACTATGTGTGAAAGGGATCTAGGAGTCTTAAGTAGACCACAAGTTGAACATGAGTCAACAGTGCAATGCGGCAGCTAAAAAGGCCAATGCAATTTTTGGCTGCATCAATAGAAGTCTAGTGTCTAGATGAAGGGAAGTAATAGTCCCACTCTATTCTACTCTGGTCAGGCCCCACCTGGAATATTGTGTCCAGTTCTGGGCCCCACAATTCAAAAGGATGTTGAGAAACTGGAGTGTATCCAAAGGAGGGCGACTAAAATAGTGAAGGGTCTGGAAACCATATCCTATGAGGAACGACTTAGGGAACTGTGGATGTTTAGCCTGGAGAAGTGAAGGTTAAGAGGTGATATAATAATAATAAATAATAATAAAAATTTTATTTTTATACCGCCCTTCCATAGATCAGGGCGGTTGACAGCAAAAC
>NW_024844266.1:0-1060 GCF_019175285.1 Sceloporus undulatus
GAAGACCCTTCCCCCAACAGGAAAGAAGGAAGGAAGGAAGGAAGGAACCCTCCTCCCTTCCTTCCTGCTTTCCTTCCTTCCCTCTTTTCCGCCTTCCTTCCTTCCTTCTCTGCCACTTCCCACCCGAGACCCTCCGACATACCGGTCCTCGCTCTGCCTCGGCGCAGCCGCCTTCGCCCAGCCGCACTCTCTGCGCGTGTGCCGACTATGGCCTCCGCCACTCAGTGTTCTAGCCCCAGCCTTAAGAGGGCGGGGCCGACCCCCGCTCAGCCAATCAGCGAGGGCCGTGACAGAGCCGGGGTCCCGCCCCCCTCTGAGTCTCCGCCCCCTCCCTAGGCCCCGCCCTCTCCTTCCGCTTCTTTCGCTGGCGCACCTCACAATCGCCGCCGAGGAGGCTCCTGATTGGCTGGCTCCGGGTGGCGCGCGAGAGGGGCTGGCTGACTCGCTTGGTGACGTCCTATAGAGGGACCGTTAGTGGGGTGAAACTAGAGAGAGTGTGGCGCGTTCTGCCTTGTGCGCGTGCGCGAGGCGAAGCTGTACAAAGGTTACTAGCGGTCAGCTTTGGCTCAGGGTCACAGGCGGAGCCTCTTCTTCTTCTTGGAAGCGTTTGCAAGAGGAAGGCAGAGCGAAGGAGACCCAGCCTGGTCAATGCCTATGAAGACTCTGCTCCCAGTAACTTCTCAGCTGAGCCACGATGGAAGACACCCTCTGCCTGGCCCAGTTTGCTTTGTTTTATTTGTTGCATCCCGCCTTTCTCCCAAATTGGGACCCAAGGCGTCTTGGTTGCACAGCTTGGGAGAAAGGCAGGATATAGATAAAGATATATAGTATAAATATAGAAACTACACTTCCGAGCATCTCCCAGCATTGAGCCAGAGCAGTCAAAGCAGGCTCAGAGTGGGTCATTTCTGCAGGCTCTTCTGGCCCTTAATCGCTAACAGAATAAAAGTGCTACAAAATATTATTATTATTACTGTCGTTGTTGTGAGGATGTTGTCTGGGTGGCTGGATGTGTTGTTGTCTTTCCCCAGTAATCCTCTATGGGCAAAGAATCCCCAAT
>NW_024844267.1:0-1060 GCF_019175285.1 Sceloporus undulatus
GTCTCTATGCCTCCATTGTTTTCTGCTCCCTTGAAGTTCCGACCCACTGAATAAAACAAAGAAATCCCATAACCAATCCTGTTGATTAATCCCAGCCTCCCCTCTTAATTTGTTGTGACACTTAGCTCCAATTGTGCGGAAATAACATAAGATTGACAGGTAGGAGTTTAGACAGATCTCAGACACACCAATTACTTAGATAATGTCATGGACTTGGGTGCGACCAACGTCTTAATCCTTCATCTCTCGTTCACAGAGGCACACATGCATACAGGATGATGGAAAAAATGCCATCCAACACCCACCGTGTCAAACATAAAATCCTTAAAAAGGATTTGGAAATGGGAGGGTCTTGACAATCCATAACTGGGGTGGTGGCGGCCATGACTGAGCAATTAAAGAGTCCATCAGGCTATAAATGAGACGATCGACCTAAGCGTCTCCATCCCATTCATCTTTCGCGGTGCGTTTGTGTCCTGAACTAGGTAAGTTTCAGGGGTAGATGATTTCATCTCTCTCTCGTCTGAATATTCTCCATCTTCTATTCACTCTTAACACTCTTTCCTTTTCTTCCCTTGCCACTAGCGTGGTAAATAGTTTATTGATTTACCTCCTTTCTTGGCCATTTTGAGGCTACAATGCTAGTGATGTTTTTTCCAAAGTAAGCCTAAAGTGTGCGATAAAGTGTGCCAAGGGATCTTATAGCACCTTTGAGGCTAACTGAGCAAAAGACATTATAGCACAAACCTTCATAGACTTAGGGGCTATGCAGATGGATGGCATGCAGCCACCCCTTTTCGCCCCGGATTGGTGTCTCAGCAACCACATGCAGCCGCCCCAAGTGGATCCCTGGAAGAAGGGGCATCAGGGCTGATCTTGACGCCAGTATTTATGCAGGTCCTGTAAGAGAGGCGTCCGAAGCGTCCGTGGCCCCAGTTATACTGGATCGCTTTGAGTTTGTTAGTACCGATGAAGTGGACAAGATCCTTCGAAGCGTTAGGAAGACGACGTGCTCTCTTGATCCCTGTCCCTCATGGTTGGCAGCTCAGGGGGGAGATGC
>NW_024844268.1:0-268 GCF_019175285.1 Sceloporus undulatus
GACTGGGGGGCCGGGGGCGGAGCTTCCATCCTCGAGGGGCGGGGCCACATGATGGGGGCGGAGCTTCCACCCTCCAGGAGCCAGGCCTCCCCATCTTTGCCGGCCCCTGACGGGGCCCCAGGCCCCGTCAGAGGCTGGCAAAAAAGCCGGTGGGAGCCGCCAACACTGGAGGACTCCAGGGACGGCAGTGGGCCCCTAAGAGACCCCCTGCCGTCGCTGGAGTCCTCTTGGAGGACTCCAGGGATGGCAGCGGGCCCCTAAGAGACCC
>NW_024844268.1:368-1060 GCF_019175285.1 Sceloporus undulatus
ATTGGTTTGGAATCTACTGTAGACTTGGAGAATGAAGTCTCAGTTTTATTGACTGAGGTGATTTGCTTGGCTGTAGGTGCTTCAGATGGACTCTTTTCAGTTTTGAGACCCTGGTAGAGATAAAAAAGCCCTGTCTGAGAGTCATTTCTCATATGAGCCATGGTGGCAACAAAGTTCACTAAGTGTGAGAAAGGTGGATATATTTGGCTGTGCTGTCCTTTATACTTGAAGACTTCCTGACCCCACTTTTCTCTAAGTTGGAATGGGAGCTTTCTTACAATCTCTGCTTGTGACATATGTTGGTCTAAGGAAATGAGACCAGGTAACTGTGGATTATTTTTAGCATTCTGTAGCTCTTGTAAAAGATCTAAGGCAGGGGTAGGCAATTTTTTTGGGGGAGGGGGCGGGTTGCTTCCCCTGGGGGGACTGGGGGGCCGGGGGCGGAGCTTCCATCCTCGAGGGGCGGGGCCACATGATGGGGGCGGAGCTTCCACCCTCCAGGAGCCAGGCCTCCCCATCTTTGCCGGCCCCTGACGGGGCCCCAGGCCCCGTCAGAGGCTGGCAAAAAAGCCGGTGGGAGCCGCCAACACTGGAGGACTCCAGGGACGGCAGTGGGCCCCTAAGAGACCCCCTGCCGTCGCTGGAGTCCTCTTGGAGGACTCCAGGGATGGCAGCGGGCCCCTAAGAGACCC
>NW_024844269.1:0-680 GCF_019175285.1 Sceloporus undulatus
AAATAAATAGAAAATAGAGAGTTATTCTAGCCCAGTGATGGCGAACCTTTTTGAAGCTGAGTGCCCAAACTCAAAGGTATCTCTTCACTGGATGGCACTGAGTGCCAGGGGCGGGACTTCCTCCCTCTGGGGGGGCGGGACCTCCTCCCTCTGGGGGCAAGGCTTCTGGGGAGGGGCATCTGCCCTCTGGGGAGCAGGACCTCTGCCTTCTGGGGTGGGACTTCCAGGTAAAAACCCAAGGCACACTCTCTCAGCCTCAGACTAGCAATAATAAATCCCCCTGATGAAATTTGCCAGGAAAACCACATAATATTTTCTGCTTAGGGTCACCATAAGTTGGAAGCAACTTGTAGGCACCACACACACAAGTCACACTCTCTCAGCCTTCAGCAAACCCAAACCTCATGTGAAGAAAATCAGGGTTGCCCTAAGTTGGGAAAGACTTGAAAGCACACAAAAATAGAGGCAAGTCACACTCTCTCAGCCTCAGAGGATGCCATAGCAAAAAGGGAAAAAATATTTATAAAGCCTTGTCAAGAAAACCCTTAGGTCACAGTAAGTCAGAAACAACCACAATCCTGCTCAAAATCAGGGATCTTTTGGACAGCCTCCTGGACAGAAAAGCCACATATGAACCAAATAAAATAAATAAAATACAAACAAATAAATAAATTCCTGTT
>NW_024844269.1:780-1060 GCF_019175285.1 Sceloporus undulatus
AGGATGCCATAGCAAAAAGGGAAAAAATACTTATAAAGCCTTGTCAAAAAAAACCTTAGGTCACAGTAAGTCAGAAACAACCACAATCCTGCTCAAAATCAGGGATCTTTTGGACAGCCTCCTGGACAGAAAAGCCACATATGAACCAAATAAAATAAATAAAATACAAACAAATAAATAAATTCCTGTTGGTTATTCCCTACTAAGGGGAAAAAACATTCAATCAATTGCTGAATGAATAGTGAATGAACAAGTAGGATTCCATCAATTCAGTGGCTCT
>NW_024844270.1:0-1060 GCF_019175285.1 Sceloporus undulatus
GTTCAAATCCCCTCTCAGCCATGGAAACCCACTGGGTGACTTTGAGCAGGCCACACTCTCTCAGCCTCAGAGGAAGGCAAGGGCAAATCCACTCTGAATACATTCTGCCAATTTAGCAACCGAGTCACGTTTCAAAGAGCAATGAGCCAGAATGAAGTTCCTTGACTGGTATGAGGAACAATGCCTTTCTAGTTACTTTTCAAAGTTATTTTTAAGGCTAATTTTAAAAAGGCATTTCGACTGGAACCATTAAACTTCAATGTTACTCGGTTTCCCATTCCAAGGAGTTCCTTTCCCCCTTTTCTCCCAAGTAAGAAAAAGCAACCAAAACAGTGTAAGAAGCTACTTCCTCAGCCTCAGTAGGTTACTTTTCCAAAGCTTTAACAGGAATGTGTTACTGTTAAAAAGAAATTTCCTGAGCTCTTTTTCTTTTTAACAGGAAGAAGTAGGAATTTCTGCATCAGGTTCTCAGTATTTTTTTACAAGATTTTAATTCCATCTACTTTGACTTTTAGTGGTGAGGGGAGAGTATGGAAACTCTGGATGCCTGTGGTTTCTATCCCACTCTTTTCCCAAGTCAGGACTGCTATGGAGGTACCTTGTTCTGAGTTATAGTTCCTTACTGGCTTCTTGTTGTTGCTGTTGTTGTGTGGCTTCAAGCCTTTTTCCAATTTATAGTAACCATAAGGCAAACCTATTATGGCTTTTTTGGCAAGTGTCCTCAGAGTGGGTTTGCTATTACCATCCTCTGAGCCTGAGAGAGTGTGACTCTTACAAGGTCCAAAGGAGGGGTTCATTGCTGAGCTATGATTTGAACCCTAGTCTTCAGAGTCCTAGTCCAGTGTTCAAACCATTACATCTGAGGCTGAGAGAGTTTGACACCTCCAAGGTCCAAAGGGGGTTTGCATGGCTGAGCCTGGATTCAAATCCTGGTCTCTGGAGTCCTTTTTGGGGGGCAAGAGTCTTCATAGTGGGTTTACTATTGCCATCCTCTGAGGCTGAGAGAGTGTGATTCCTCCAAGGTCCAAAGGAGGGTTGCATGGCACCCTAGAACCCCATA
>NW_024844271.1:0-1060 GCF_019175285.1 Sceloporus undulatus
GATATACTAACCAGGGAGAGATGTTTCTACTCTCTCTGCTCCAGCACCATGTAGTGCTGCATCAGCACAATTAATGCACACATTGATGAGTGTGTGTGTGTGTGTGTGTGTGTGTGTGCGTGTGTGTGTGTATACTCATTTTCCTTACAGTTGTGAAACCCAATACTAAATGCTAAAGAAATACTAAAAACCAGAGAAATCCAGCTCCTCACAGCAATTTGTGGAGTTTAGACTTGGTTAGAAGAAAATGAAATGGAAAGTTCTCTTGCTCAGGTGAAATGAAATGTTGGTTGCTATCCTCCAGTGCACACAAATCCATGAGGACTCCCATTGACTCCAATGGCACATATCTGGATACCATAAGACTTAACCTTGATGTGAACAGCACTATAACCAAACTTCCCATCTACTGGGACTTGGATTTGAATAAAGGCATGGAATAGGGAATTTTGGGACTGACCACCAAGCAAGATTTCATACAAAGACATAATCTGGCTTCCAAAAATATGGCTGGAAACAACACTAGAAAATATTGTGGCTGTACAATCTGATCATAAAAGTACAAACTGCTTTTTGTAGTTTGCAGTGGGGAAGAGGAAGATATCTGTCTCTGTCTGTCCTCAGCCCCACCTAGCTTCTTCAACCGCAAGCAATGTTCAAAGAATCCAAGCAAAAAAGGCCAAGGAGACAATAATTAATTTTCAATCAGATTTATTTTTCTTTTATTATCTCATATTTCTCCTTTTAATGTTGGTTCATCTTTATTTCTATATTATTTGCATTGCCTGCTTTAAATGATATTATTTACTGAACTCAATATACCAACTAACCTCCCAAAGTGACTCCTGCTCAGTGCCCAGGGGAAGGCGAAAAACCTCCAGGATCTCAGGCCAATCCGCCCTGGAGGAAAATTCCTTCCCGACTCCAAAAGTGGCAGTCAGCACTTGCCTGGGCATGCCATGAGCAAGAGCCATACACAAGGGACCCCTGATACTCCTTCTCCCCATTTATACATATTCTTTACTGAACTGAATATGCCAACTAACCTCCCAAAGTGACT
>NW_024844272.1:0-1060 GCF_019175285.1 Sceloporus undulatus
CAGGGGGGCTAGCTCCTCCCTATATAGGGGCCGGTCTTTTGTTTATTGTCCCTGCCTACAGGAGCAAATAGGAGGAGCTAAACCCAGATTACAGGATGCCAGGACCCTTCTCTGCAGGAAATGAACGTGTCATGGTAAGTACCCAACGTTCCTTTTTGTGCTGCTTGTGACTGTGGGGAACAATGTTCCAGAACCTTCTCTGGTTCCTCAGTTGAACAGAGGCTTCTCTTTCTTTCCTGAGGGTCCAGAGAGAGAAGGAGGCCAGGCTCCTTGGGCCAAAAGGAAGGAAGTGTGTCTCTTTGTGTGTCTTTTGTGTCTCTTTTCAGAGAGGGTTTTATTACACAGCTCTGCTGCTTCTGGGGAAAATGGGTTTAAAAAGGGATCAGAAATGGGGAGGATAGTTTTAATACAAGCCTTATTCTTCTTCTTCACAAACATTGGGCTTTGACTACTATCCCTGTTTTTAATAACTGTTTCAATAACTGTCCAGTAATTTAATGGTATTTTATTTTGGATGGGAGTGTTAGGAAGGGTTTGGGAGATCATGAAACATGTTTTTATTGTATTGTATGGATATTTTTATTGTAAACTGCTAAAAGGTGGCCATTTTTGTGTAGTAATTGTCTTGTGATAAACTCCCACAACAGCCTTGTAAGGTTGGCTTCATAGGCTCCTAGGGCTGGAAGGGAGCACCAAGGGCCATCCATTCAGCCCCATTCTGCCCTCCAAGTCCTCCAAAGAGATGGCCATACAGACAGAGACTCCTCCAGTGCTTTTGGAGGCAGCGTATCCCATAGATTTGCTCAGAGGTCATGGAGAACCACAGTCCCATGGGAAGCAGTTATTTCCACCCCACTTTGGGAAAGGAGATCCCCCACAGCCCCCTGGACTATTTACTACCAGGAGTTACTATGGCTGTGACTCAGAGGAGTTTCCTAGGCATTGTCACCTTCTGCCCTCCATGGCTATTGGCACTGACCTTTTCCCATTGCCTTCCCTCCCTCAGCCCTGTAGACCTCCTCCTCCTCCTTCGCACTCAGAGCAACCCTTCTCTATGGCT
>NW_024844273.1:153-1060 GCF_019175285.1 Sceloporus undulatus
ATTTATGATGCGCTCCTTTCACATCTAGCTCCAGGGACATAGCCAGGGTCCTCTCCAGTTCCCCATCCCTGACCCCCCCTCCACTCTCACAAGGCATGGAGTGTCAGGACCATGATGAACAGGTCTGAGGAAATGACATGCATGTGGCCAATAGATGGAGCTGTTGTGGAAGTCATTGACAGCTCTAGTGGCAGTTAGATGTGTCAGCATTTAAACAGTGCATCACTGCAATGTTGATGCAACTGTCAACTGTCATTCTCAACTGTCACTGAGGAAGAGTCAGACAGTGTGTGCCTCAGAGTGGGTTGTTACTGGTGTGGATGGTGGAGGGTGTCGATGTATATAGTGTTGTACACAGTGGAACTTCTTATAGGAATAAAAGCCTCATCTGATAGAAGAAGATTACAGTGTCTCTTTGCTCATTGAGAAAGCGACAGGTGTTTCTTCAGCTCACAATCTACTGACTACAGTCAAGGTGGAGAATCTGGCACCATACGTTAACATGTTTTCTCACGTGCTGCGCAACATAGCAACGTCAAAAGCGTTTTAACATGGAGTATCTGTTGTGTAAGGAAGCTGCAGTGAATCTATGCTAGGTCCATGGGGCTTTGTTTGATGAAAAGGGAGGAAGTGTATGTCCATCTCTGCATTGGCCCAAAGGAGGCATATGTCATCTGTGTATCTCACTAGCACCATGCTGTTCTCTGTGTCTTTGAGTGATGCAGGGTTTCTTGACAAACCAAGCCTAACCCTAGTCTCTTTTCTCAGGAACTTCATCTCGGCCTCCTTGTACACAGCTTTGGGGCATATTTTGCTGGAAGAGACCCAACTGCAGGGCCACCAGGACCCCTTGCCCACCTAATGGCCAACACAGAAGCCAAGCAGAGGGAGTTGGTCTCCAAGAGAA
>NW_024844274.1:0-1060 GCF_019175285.1 Sceloporus undulatus
TCCTCCACTGTGACTCAAAGCAGCTTTATTTTGGCTGTCTGTAACAGGCCATAGTGTCTGTGGTCTTCCCTTCCTTCCACCATCACATAGAACAGAGCAATTACACCAGTGTGGTGCAGCAAAATAATTCCAGTCTGTACTATTTTAATGTTATATTGTATAACAGTATAGGGTGTTTTAAACTATGGGTTTTATCTCTGTTTTTAGTCTTAATGATCTCTTGGGGGGGGGGAGCTGTAAGTGTTTTAAATCAGCAGATAAACTACTCAAAGCTCCCATTCACAGTATGGCTCTGATGCCCACCTGAATCCTGACTGCAATGAAAAGAAAAATAAAAGGGGGGGGGGATTCTTCTACCACTACAGAACCAACTAAATAATCCTATTAAAATTATTAATAAACTTATCCACAAATTATTAGATTGTTAGATTTCTTATTGCTCAGAAAGTCCATAAATGTTTTCCAATCTCTCAGAAAAGTTTTCATTTGGTCTATCCTTTGAAACCCTCATTAATTTGGCCATTTGGGTTCAGCAACCTTAACAATCCATTCTTCCATCTCCTGTGTTTCAGTCTGTTTCTAGTAGGTTTGAGCAAACAATACTCTTGCTGTTATTTTCATATCTTGAAGTGATCCATATTTACTATCCACATCTTTATTCATAACGCCCAACAGAAATATTCCTAGTAAAATTAAGCAATCTAGCTTTATTTATTTATTTATTTGGATTAACATATAAATCTTAGAACAGGAACTTTTCACCTTCTTAGAAGTCTACTACGGCCTGTTACAGACTGCCAAAATAAAGCTGCTTCGGGTCTCTTTGGAGGTATGCTATTTAAATGATGCATGGGTCCTAAGAGTCCGGAGGTCGCGCCAAAGCCACACTCCATTCCTAAGCACTCGAGTGCAGCTTTGGTGCAGCTTCCGGATTCTTAGGATGCATGCATCATTTAAACAGCATACCTCCAAAGAGACCCAAAGCAGCTTTATTTTGGCAGTCTGTAACAGGCCTACATATGACAAAAAGGAGCTTTCCTTATCTTGACATCTCCAATAA
>NW_024844275.1:0-1060 GCF_019175285.1 Sceloporus undulatus
AGGAAGAAGGCAGCAGAGCAATGGCTTCCACCAGTTTCTTTTCTGGTGTCCTGATTTGTAGTTTAAGGGGATGTCCTTGAGGGAGCCCCTCTAAAGCAAAAGGGAAGAGGAGAGCTTATGTGGATGATGGGCATAACAGTCTGGATGGGTCCATGGTTCACACCATGAAAGCAGACCTTTTCATTCTCCCCTTTTCATTTCTTGTTTTTGGGCACAATTATCACCCCATTAGTTTTCTGCCAATTCAGAATCCATGTCACTCATGGGAAGTATGTATATATATATATATATATGTGTGTGTGTGTGTGTGTGTGTGTGTGTGTGTATTTATTTGATTCAATTCGTTAGTTTTGCAACTACTTTCAATTACTCAGACGATCCCAGGGCCACTCATAGTGAGGCAAGTAATTGCAAAACCAATGAATCAACTCCTCTATCAATTATATCTCCCATGACTGAGATGCATCTTGAAGTGGCTCAAACTAGCAAGGATGACAATCAGGCCAAAAAAGAAGTGATTACATTTATTATTGTTGTTATTGTTGTTGTTGTTTATTAACCTGATCAGCAATTCAGCAATAGGAGTAGGATTTAACACTACAAAAAAACATCTTACTCCGGAATAAGACAAGGATTAACCCCCAAATCGCCACTACTCCCAGCCCTGGCTTTGACTGCCCTGGATCAATGCTAAGGCATTCTGGGAAATGGAGTTTCGTGAGACATTGAATCTTCTCTGTCAGAGAGAGCTCTGGTCCCAAAATGCAATTCCCAGAATTCCCTGGCACTCAGCCAGGGCAGTGAAAACAGTCTTTCCGAAGTGTGTTCTTTCTGCAGTCTGCTTTGGACCGAACCCACCTCAGAATCAACCAAATAATAGTAATAATAGTATTTTGTGGGTCTTTCAGGCTTTGAGGCCTTGTTCTGGAAGAGTCCATTCCTGGCGTTTCGCCAGCATCTGTGCCTGGCATCTTCAGGGAAAGCTGGCATGGAAGAGAGTGGGGCACATAGACTGTGGTTTATGGGAAGGGACTTCCATGTTCATTCAGAGTCTCCATTG
>NW_024844276.1:0-1060 GCF_019175285.1 Sceloporus undulatus
ATGATCTTATTCAGTGAGTTACTGGACACCTCACCTATAGCCTCTATGATAATGTCTGCCTCTGGAAGAAGGGAAGGAATACGTCCTTCCGTCCTTCCTTCCTTCCGTCCTTCCTTCCTTCCTTCCTTCCTTCTGGAATGGAGCCCAAGCTGCGGAGCTGTACTTAGCAGAGAAAGGCTGGGAAGACTCTGCTTTGTACATATAGCTCTTTCTCTCTCAGTATATGTGTGTTTGCCTCAGTTCTTATGGCTGGGAATGGAGCTGAGGGCTGAGGAGAGAAGAAAGTGTCAATTTTGTGCAAATGCAGAACTTCTGTGCATTAAAGAGTCCAGTCTGTTGAAATAGCAAAGAACTTTATTGAGAACACATAGAAGGAATTCAGTGGTTAAGCCAGAACTGCCCACTCCAATCCAAACTATACATTAAAACCCAAAACCTAAAACACCACCCTCTTCCCAACCTAGCCCCCACCTCCAATTCCTACAGTCTATGCCCCCCAGGTAACAAGACCCCCTTTGCCACCCCCAGAAACTAACCTCCTTCCTGTTAATATCATTCCCATAACGATTCGAGCCAGCTGCAACAAATCCCACCCTCTATTTTGATAACCTATACAGTGGTACCCCGGGTTATGAATTTAATTCGTTCCGCCGCCGCGTTCGTAACCCGAAAATCTTCGTAAGCCGAAAAAGCCATAGGCGCTAATAGCGAAAGCCGCGATTTCGTGCGAAAAAGTGCCGAAAAGCACCAAATTTTTTTTCGTAACCCGAAATAACCTTCGTAACCCGGAACAGTTTTTCTCAATGGATTTTTTTCGTAACCCGGAAATTTCGTAAGGCGGCGCATTCGTATCCCGGGGTACCACTGTACTACAATCTCCAGTCAAATTTATAAACTATGATCTATACTAACAGCAATGAAAACCTAAACTTAACAAAATATAACTTTAAAACATAAACAGACTTATCCACAGACAAATCACAGACATATGGATAGACAACCCTTACAAGGCCTTCCCAGATTGAAATATCCCGGCCTCAGGATCTCAAGATTTCCCCCC
>NW_024844277.1:0-1060 GCF_019175285.1 Sceloporus undulatus
TTAGGGGTAGCTGTGCTGGCCATACAACCTGCTCTCTCGATCCCTGTGCCTCATGGCTAGCGGCTCAGGGGGGACCGGTGGTAACTTCACTGTTACATCGGATCATAAATACATCCTTGAGGGATGGGCAATTTCCATCCAGCTTAAAATTGGCCATAGTAAAACCGCTGCTTAAAAAGCCCTCCCTCGACCCCCTGATGCATAATAATTATCGGCCAGTTTCGCTACTGCCATTTTTGGGGAAGGTGATCGAGAGGGCGGTTGCAATCCAGCTTCAATCAATCTTGGATGAAACGGATTATCTGGACCCATTTCAAACCGGCTTCCGGGCGGGTTACGGGGTTGAGACGGCCATGGTCGCCTTGGTCGATGATCTCCGTCTGGGCATTGACAGGGGAAGCGTGTCCCTGTTGGTGCTCTTGGACATCTCAGCGGCTTTCGATACCATAGACCATGGTATCCTTCTGGAGCGCCTGGCAGAGGTGGGAATTGGAGACACTGCGTTCCAGTGGTTCCAATCCTACCTCTCTGGGAGGTTCCAGATGGTGCAGCTGGGAGACGTGCGCTCCGACAAGAGGGCCCTTACATCTGGGGTCCCTCAAGGAACCATTCTGTCTACCATGCTTTTCAACATTTACATGAAACCGCTGGGAGAGATCTTCCGGAGACATGGGGCACGGGGTTATCAGTACGCTGATGACACCCAAATAGTCTTCTCTATGTCTCCGACTGATTCAGTGACTGGGGATGGCATCTCTCCTCTCGTTGCCTGTCTGGAGTCGGTAATGGGCTGGATGAGGGAAAACCGACTCAATCTGAATCCAGAGAAAACGGAGGTGCTCATGATAGGTTCCTCTGGCCCAGGGATGGCGGTGGTTCCACCTGTCCTGAACGGGATCACGCTTCCTGTGAAGGACTCGGTACGCAGTCTGGGGGTGCTCCTTGATTCATCGCTCCACCTTACATCTCAGGTGGATGCGACGGTCAGGAGCACCTGTTATCAGCTGCGTCCCTACCTGGGCCAGAGGGACCTTGAAATGGTAGTACACGCTCTGGTAAC
>NW_024844278.1:0-1060 GCF_019175285.1 Sceloporus undulatus
ATGGAAACCTATGAAAATGTGTCCTCTGTGGGTAAGGATCCATTGCCTTCCTATAGAATGGGGACAAGTGCTCTAGAAAGCTACATTGCATGCAACACTAGATCCAGTTTAATTTTCATAGCAACATCCTGTGAAATCATGGAATTTGTAGTTTGTAGTTTCTAGAACTGCCCACATTACACCGGTTCTTAAATCCCTCCACTGGCTGCCCATCAGTGTCTGGGCAAGATACAAGGTGTTGGTTGTAACCTTTAAAGCCCTACATGGCTTGGGTCCTGACTACTTGCAGGAGTGCCTTCTTCCACACAATCCTCCCTGCACTGGAAAAAGTCTCCTAAAGCCTAAGAAGACTAGATTGGCTACAACAACCCAGAGGACCTTTTCTTCTGCCAATCCTAGGCTTTGGGATGACCTGCCGGAAGAGATCAGTCACATCACCACATTAGAAGCCTTTTAAAAGGCTGTTAAGATGGATCTCTTTTGGCAGGCCTTTCCAAATTATGGCTTTTCACTGTCACTGACACTGTTATTGATACCGATACCCCGGCTACCTTGCATAGATAGAAGTTCTCCCCTCAACCTTTCTACCCTAATTTTAGCCCATTTTTTAATTTTCCTATCTGTATTGTAATTTATCTTACTTAGAGCCCATACAGACAGGCCAAAATAAAGCCCCTTTGGGTCACTTTGGAGGTATGCTATTTAAATGATGCATGTGTCCTGAGAGGCCAGAAGCCATGACAAAGCCATGCTACAGTCCTAAGGACTGCAGTGCAGCTTTGGTGCAGTTTCTGGCCTCTTAAGACACATGTGTCATCTGAACAGCATACCTCCAAAGTGACCCAAAGCAGCTTTATTTTGGCCTGTCTGCTCAAGCCCATAATTTACTTTTACAGTGGTGCCTCGGGTTACGAAAATAATTCGTTCCGCGGCCCCTTTCGTAACCCGAAAAGCCTTCGTAAGCCGAATTGCCATAGGCGCTAATGGAAAAAAAGCCGCGGTTCCCTTTAAAATAGCGCCGAGTTTTTTCGTAACCCGAAAAAACATTCGTAACCCGAAA
>NW_024844279.1:0-1060 GCF_019175285.1 Sceloporus undulatus
TATTTTCAACTGAAAGCAATTAGAATTAGTTATTTGATTTCAGCCTGTCTTCTGGAAAAAGTGGGACTCAACGTGATCCCTGATAATATTAACTTTTAAAGGATACAGATGAAAACACAGTTACATATAAAACACAGTTATAACAGTAAAACGCAATTCAACAAACCGTTTAAACAATCCAATTAAACAAGGCAAAACTGAACAAAGGCAGTTTTAAAGAACACAAAGTATCTGTCTTAAATTGTCATATTATTTAATGTACTATAGAATGTTTCAATTATCTCTTACTGCTCAGAAAAATTAAATTGTTTAAACTAACGATATTGTACACTGCCCTAAGTTTTGTTATAGGACAAGATATGGATATTTTAACAAATAAGCAAATGGTGCATACTTGATATACAGTAGTCCATCCCAGGGGTAGGCAACCTTTTTGAGCCGGGGGCCGGGTTGCTTTCCCTCAGGCGACTGGGGGGCCGGGGGTGGAGCTTCCACCCTCGAGGGGCGGGGCCACGTGATGGGGCGGAGCTTCAACCCTCCAGGAGCCAGGCCTCCCCATCTTTGCCGGCCCCTGACGGGGCCCCAGGCCCCGTCAGAGGCCGTCAGAAAAGCCGGTGGGGGCCGCCAGCGCTGGAGGACTCCTCCTCTTTGCCGGCCCCTAACAGGACCCCAGGCCCTGTCAGAGGCTGGCAAAAAAGCCGGTGGGAGCCGCCAGCACTGGAAGACTCCAGGGACGGCAGTGGGCCCCTAAGAGACCCCCTGCCGTCGCTGGAGTCCTCTTGGAGGACTCCAGGGATGGCAGCGGGCCCCTAAGAGACCCCCTGCTGCCGCCAGAGGCCTCTTGGAGGACTCCAGGGATGGCAGCGGGCCCCTAAGAGACCCCCTGCCGCCGCCAGAGGCCTCTTGGAGGACTCCAGGGATGGCAGCGGGCCCCTAAGAGACCCCCTGCCGTCGCTGGAGTCCTCTTGGAGGACTCCAGGGATGGCAGCAGGCCTCTAAGAGACTCCCTGCCCCCGCCGGAGGCCTCTTGGAGGACTCCAGGGATGGCAGTGGGCCCCTA
>NW_024844280.1:0-1060 GCF_019175285.1 Sceloporus undulatus
TGTTCCGGGTTACGAATGTTTTTTCGGGTTACGAAGAAAATTTTGGTGCTTTTTTCGGCTTTTTCGCACGGAATCGCGGCTTTTCCCCATTAGCGCCTATGGCAATTCGGCTTACGAAGGCTTTTCGGGTTACGAAAGCGGCCGCGGAACGAATTAATTTCGTAACCCGAGGCACCACTGTACAGTTAAAAACATAGAAAAATACATTAAAAAGAAATTAAAATATTACAATATTAAAACAGATAGTTATTAAAAGAATAAAACACATTAAAAAGACACACACACTCACACACACACACACACACACCTGTATTTTTTTTAAAATGGTACAACATGTCCTTATAACAATTCCTTAAAAGCCTGTGTGAACAGGTAGGTATTAACCTGTTGGCGGAAGGCCATCAAGGAGGGAGCCTTTTGATCTCCCTGGGCAGGGAGTTCCAGAGTCTAGGGGCAGGCACCAAGAAAGCCCTCTCTCGCATCCCCACCAGCCATGCTTGTGATGGTATTGGGATTGAAAGAAGGGCCTCTTCAGAGGATCTCAGAGTCTGGGTCGGTTCATACAAGGAGATACGGTCTGCCAAATAGTGTGGACCTGAGCCAAATAGGGCTTTATAGGTAATAACCAGCACCTTGAATTGTGCCGAGAAACAAAGCTCCTCTTTGTTCATAGGATAATGACAGGATCATTTCGACGTTGCACGATGTTGTCTGAAAATCTTTGCCAAACCAGACAACAATGATGGGAGCAACATGCTATGCTTCTGTTTCTTTTGCCCGTATGAAAAAGTCCTTAACTTATCTGTTCTTCCTCATTAATAGCTTTTGCCATTTTTACAACACGTTCATGTTGCTTGTTCCATTGTTCGTCTGTGAAACATTGGAAGACATGCTACTATTTAAAATAGGGCATCACTTGTTACATTTCTCCAAAGCAGTGTGTTTGTCATTCATTGTAAAGCTGATAGTAACACATTGTTAACAGTACTAATGACATTAAAAAAGTAATAACGTTAGTATCAATTATGTTTTCTCAGAACAAGCATAATGTCACCATTAT
>NW_024844281.1:0-1060 GCF_019175285.1 Sceloporus undulatus
GGGACCACCACCTCCTCCCCCAGAGGGGCCACGGGGCCCGGCGACACCACCCATATCTGGTTGGCCAGGGCGGCTTCTGGGTGCCTTGGAGGCATACTGCAGCTAAACACCATGCCCTCAAGCTGCCCAGAAGCCAGCTTTACTGACCAGTTAGTACGGGCTCTGTGTTTCCTTTCCAGATATGGGCAATTTCCATCGAATCTAAAATTGGCCACTGTAAGACCTTTATTAAAAAAGCCCTACCTTGACCCCCTGATGCACAATAATTATCGGCCTGTATCGCTGTTGCCATTTTTGGGTAAGGTGATCGAGAGGGTGGTTGCGATCCAGCTCCAATCGATCCTGGATGAAACGGCTTATCTAGACCCATTTCAAACCAGCTTTCGGGTGGGCTACGGGGTTGAGACTGCCATGGTCGCCTTGGTCGATGACCTCCGTCTGGGCATTGACAGGAGAAGCATGTCCCTGTTGGTGCTCTTAGACATCTCAGCGGCTTTCGATACCATAGATCATGGTATCCTTCTGGAGCGCCTGGCTGAGGTGGGAGTCGGGGGCACTGCGCTCCAGTGGTTCTGGTCCTACCTCTCTGGGAGGTTCCAGATGGTGCAGCTGGGAGACGTGTGCTCCGACAAGAGACCCCTAACATCTGGGGTCCCTCAAGGAGCCATTCTGTCTCCCATGCTTTTTAACATTTACATGAAACCGCTGGGAGAGATCATCCGGAGACATGGGGCGCGGGGTTATCAGTATGCTGATGACACTCAAATAATTTTCTCTATGTCTCCGACTGATGCAGTGACCAGGGATGGCACCTCTCCTCTCATGGCCTGTCTGGAGTCGGTAATGGGCTGGATGAGGGAAAACAGACTCAATTTGAATCCAGAGAAAACGGAAGTACTTGTGATAGGTTCTCCTGGCCCAGGGATGGTGGTGGTTCCACCTGTCCTGAACGGGATCACACTTCCCGTGAAGGACTCTGTACGCAGTCTGGGGGTGCTCCTTGACTCGTCGCTCCACCTTACATCTCAGGTGGATGCGACGGTCAGGAGCACCTGTTATC
>NW_024844282.1:0-1060 GCF_019175285.1 Sceloporus undulatus
GAAGAAAGGGTCAGTTTTGGGCAAATTCCGAACATCTGTGCATCAAAGAGTCCATTGTGTTGAAAAAGCAAAGATCTTCATTGAGAACAAAAAGAAATTCAGTGTTTAAGCCAGAACTGCCCACTCCAATCCAAACAATGCATCAAAATCCCCAAACCTAAAACTCCACCCTCTTCGAAACCTAGCCCCACCTCCAATTCCCACAGTCTATGCCCCACAGGTAGCAAGGACCCTTTGCCATTGCCACAGACTAGCCCTTTCTGTCAAAACCTGCATCAACTTTCTACAGCCAACATCCCAAATATTCCAAAAGCTATCATTCCCATAACTATTCTAGACAGCTGCAACAAATACCAGCCCCCCCATCTACCTAACCTATACCATGACCCACAATCCCCAGCCAAATTTACAACCCAAAACAATTATCTATACTATTAGTATTGAAAACCTAAACTTAACAAAGCACAACCTTAAAACATAAACACACATATGGACAGACAAATCTCACAAACAAAATCAAAAGGGCCTTTTCTTTGCACTGCTGGATTGAAAATATGCTTTTTGAATTCGTTATTGACAAATATAATGTTAGTTCATTTCTGGGATTTGTGTGGCTTCTCTCCAGTGTGGACTCTCTGATGTGTCACTAGGTTTGACTTCTGAGAAAAACCTTTCCCACAATGCTGGCATTTGTATGGCTTCTCTCCTGTGTGGACTCTCTTATGTGTCACTAGATGTGACTTCCGAGAAAAACTTTTCCCACAATGCTGACATTTGTATGGCTTCTGCCCGGTGTGGACCCTCCGATGCATGGCAAGGATTGACTTGTAAGCAAAACGTTTCCCACAATGCTGGCATTTATGTGACTTCTTTCCTGTGTGCATTCTCTCATGATTAAAATGTTTTTCTGTAAAGAAGGACAATGACAGATGAGACTGAAAATCAGATTTAAGAGAGGAGAGTGTTACCCCATGATTTAGCCCTCATTAACCCCTCCTTATTTGAGATTATATTATTAAAGTTGCTGTGAATAACCCAAGCATGACCCTGCTGCTTATGC
>NW_024844283.1:0-1060 GCF_019175285.1 Sceloporus undulatus
GAACTGAATGTTCTTCAGCTCTGCTTCATAACACAAAATAAACACACTGTTCTTTTCAACTGTTCTCTTAATTGGCATGGTTAACCATTTAGCATTCTGTTACAAGAGTTTTCAAACTGTGGTGCTGTACATACCTGCAGATAGTGTGCCCCCGTCACGTGCTAGGGGTTGGCCGAGGATGCAGCTTCCATACCGGCCTCACCACTAGCATGTGACGGGGGCATCAAAATGGTGGCGCCCTGTACACACAGGCACTGCCATTTTGACATACTGGCCATGTCATGTTTAAACGCCGTGGCGCAGCCGTTATGTCCTGGTGCCACTGAAGGGTGCTTGTGGTCACATATCGCCAGCATGCCATAATGACATTCCTTCTACACAGCACTGTTTGGGCTCCGCGCCTGGCATGCACAGTGCCATGTTGATGGGTGCACACCATAATAGCGGTCAGGCGGTGCCGTAAGGGCTTTGAGTGTTCGGAAGCTCAGCCTTATCACATGTACAGGCAGGCACAAAGTGCTGGTCTGTACAGCCCCTTAGTCTTCATTTTAAAGCATATAAAAATAGCTGTACTGTACTAACAAATTAATTGTTCATAATCAAACACATAGTCTTGTAGAGGAAAAAGAGAAGACAAAATGGCTGCAGGTTGCAATGACACAGAAAGATAGTGGTTGTGGGGGGGGGGAGTCAAATATATTGTTTCTTAACGTCTGTAGAGTAACATACACATTAGCAGTGACTGATTCCAGGCATACAATGGTTGCTAACTCTGGCACAGGCATTGCAAGATTACAAATGCAAAAATTACTCGGAGCTAAAGCGCTTGTGGGTACAAATAAATGAAGGAGAATCCAAGTGTAGGTTTTCTCTCCATGGCACTACCTTTCTGCAGAGGTGGGATTATGTGCTTCTGCAAGGCAAAAGGCTATTCTGATGGTAGCAACGCTGATGGTAGGACGTCCCATGTTAGATAGGCTTTGCTGAGGAGCTAAATTAAATACAGGGGTACCCCGGGTTACGAAATTAATTCGTTCCGCCGCCGCTTTCGTAACCCGGA
>NW_024844284.1:0-1060 GCF_019175285.1 Sceloporus undulatus
TTGTCCGTACTCCAACTTAGCTCCTGAAGAGAGATATTCATGTATTCGGCCAGGGGGGGTAGCAGGAAATCATATAAATTTTCTCCTTTGATTTCCTTCAGCCCTCTTAATTTCAGGCAGTTCTGTCTGAGTCTTTGCTCTTCCAGGGCTCTGGAATCAAGGAATTTTTCTTTATCTCTGTCTTGGTTTGTTTTGATATCTTTAACTATCCTCCATGGAATTTGTTCTGTCTTCCAGCTTTTGTACTCTGGAACAAACATGGCCAATTTCTTTTGTTACAGCTTCCAAAGATTGTTTGAATTCTTTCATTTCTGATCTGAAATCTTTCTTAATATCAGCCCTCAGATTTTTAATCTCCCTTGAGAGATTTTGTTCCATATCTAATCTCAGTTTCTTAATCTCCTCCAAAACAGAAGGTTGCTCTTTTTCCATTGAATATCTCCTCTGAGAGTAATTAGAAGACAGAAACTGCGATGCAGCTGTTCCTTTTCTGGCAGCTGTAGCCATTTGGTCTTTGGAATTCAGAGATTTTAAAATAATTAACTTTAGATTGCCAGATACTCCCAATGTTAAACCCTTCAGACAGTGGAAACTTTGTTTAGTTACAGTCTTGTTTCTTATCCAAAGTTAAATTGTGTCCACTGTCTGCAATCAATAGTTAGAGACTAATACTTTTGGCCAATTTCAAACACCAAGCTTCTTAAGTTCAATCCAAAGTTTAGAGCAGGTTTGGGAACAGCAAAAAAGAAAGAGGTTTGTTTAAGACAAGGGCTTTCTTCTATATTTAAACAGTACTGTGTTTGGCAAAACTTGTCAAACTTCTTCTTTTGAGAATACAATTTTTAATTAGACACAGTCTGTATATTATTCCCCTTTTCCCCTTTCTTTCAAGTTCTTCAAATAGTAATAAAGGGGATTCTGAGCAGCAAGTAGAGAGACGATAAGTTCAAGCTTCACCCAGACAAGAAAATGAAGAGTAAAGTATTCCTACCCACTTGTGGTCATTAGTCTTGGGTGGTTGTAAGTTAGTAGTGTCCTTTATCCGTTCTTCATCCCAGTT
>NW_024844285.1:0-1060 GCF_019175285.1 Sceloporus undulatus
TCTAAGGCGCCTTACAGACGGGCCTAAGTGGCGCCGTCGTTGCGCCAGGAATACGCGCGAGGGGCAGCGCTTCCGGACGCGCCTTGCCCCTCGCGCATATTCCGTATGGCAAGATGGCGGTGCCCTATACAGAAAGGTGCGGCCATCTTGACGTAACGGACGCACAGCGTCCGGACGTCTAAACCCGGAAGAGCCGTCGTGAGTGCGCGCTTTGGCATTTGCGGTGGCTCTTCCGGGTTGCCAGAAGGAGTGCGATTTCTGCACTCCTTTTTTGCAGCGCAGAGGAGTCGTGCGGTTTGGCTGCTGCGGCTCCTCCGCGCTGCAACCGGCAGCGGCCTGAGACCGCCCCTTTTGGGTGGTCTGTAACGAGCCCAAGAAGGGTCCAAATGTAGCTGCATGTTCTGCTGCCTCGACTGTCTTCCAGCTTTTTTGCTAGTGCAAGTCAGCAGGTGCCAAGGGTAGATTCTTTCTTCAACCTGGGATAAAAGTTGTTTCATGTAACTCAGTCACTGACCTGGATAACAAACTCCCAACCTTTTTAAGAAGGATTCATGACCTGGAGATTTGCAAGTGCTCAGTGCTCTGTTGTTTCAAGCTTCTGTACACTGAGTTGGATCCCTAACTTCCCTAACAGAAAAGGGGGAGGTGTTATCTAATCTATCTACCTATCTATCTATCTATCTATCTTTCCTTCTTTGGCGACTTATGTACTTCAAGAATCTGCTTTAGAAGGTTGGAAGATCCTACGTAGGAGTGTAGAAGGTGACATCTGTCCTTCCTGTTTTTGCTGATAGGAACATTTATTTTATCAGAGTCACTTCCACGTATGAACAAGCTAAGCTATGAGTGCTACTCCAAGGGTGTGGTGATGAAATTGTCCTTCAATCCCCATATTTATAGGGTTGCAAAGAATGAGACTTTGAACATTGTTCACACCTAGAACTCATATTTGTGCCTTCTCATTCCTTTGGTACCTTGCTTGTCCCTTTCCTTTGAAGGGCTAAACTTTATTGCTAAAGGCTTAGTTGAAATTTCCAGTTACTGCAATGCTAGAAAATCA
>NW_024844286.1:0-452 GCF_019175285.1 Sceloporus undulatus
CTCTCAGGCAAAGGGCATCAGCCTGAAATTGCAATGTGAGATCTAGAGTCAGTCCTCTGCTCAAAAAATAAAACCCATTTGAAACTAAAGAAGCTTTATTGATGAATCCAGGCAGAAACATCCATTAACACCTTTTTGCAAAGTCTGAAGTCCAATGAAGCTTGCTCAACCCCTCCCTAAGCCAGCTCCCAATTCCCAAGCTAAAGCAACACAAGCAAAGGTTGCATAGATACCAAGGTTGTCTATACTTCCCTTCCCTTCTCCCAGACAGCCTCACCTTCCCAAGCCATCTTCACTCCTCCTGCAACCCTATCCGTCTTTCCAAACGCCCTCCTTAATCATCTGTCTTTCTAACATTTCCCACTACATGCTTTCTATAACCCATCACTCTACACTACTTACTATGAACTACAACTATAACTCCTACTTTAACTCTAATAATCAAACCCTAA
>NW_024844286.1:552-1060 GCF_019175285.1 Sceloporus undulatus
CACCCTCCTTAATCATCTGTCTTTCTAACATTTCCCACTACATGCTTTCTATAACCCATCACTCTACACTACTTACTATGAACTACAACTATAACTCCTACTTTAACTCTAATAATCAAACCCTAATATTTTTAATGTTTATGACAGGGCACTTATACACTGACACGTAATGGGCCAGTCCCAATACTTCAGGTATATAGCACCAGTCTGAACTGACAGTTCTCCTGTCTCAATCTTTCAGGCAAGGAGCATCAGCCTGAGGTTGCAAAGGGCCAGACTCAGTCCTTTAGGAAAAGAGCACCACCCTGAAGTCACAATAGTACCGTCTCAATCCTTCATCCAAGGAGCATCAGACTGAAGTCACAATGGGCCATTCTCGGTCTCACAGGCAACGAGAATCAGCCTGAGATTGCAATGGGCCAGTCTCAATGTTTCAGGCTAGAAGCATCAGCCTCAGGTTGCAATGGTCTCATCTCAAACCTACAGGTAAGCAGCATTAGCCTAAATT
>NW_024844287.1:0-1060 GCF_019175285.1 Sceloporus undulatus
CCCATAAAAAGGACTCACTGGCGCACTGTGTGTCTGGGGTCTGGAAATCTCACTTCCAGCTTCTGGGAAGACAATGCTGCCACAGACTGAATTTGGGGCTTTATTCTTGCAAAGCATGGGCTCACTCTCTCTGCTGCAGCCTTTCCACACAATCCTGGACTGAAACATTTAAACAAAGGTCCTCTTTCAGCTCCAGGAATAAAGGCCTACCTTCAGTACAAAGACCCTGATTCCTGCAGCCCCAGAAAGGCCTCTCCTGCAGTCCTTTATGGCTGGAGCTTCCCCGGGTCAGAGGCCGTCTCCTCAGCCGTAGAGAAGGGTTGCTCTGAGTGCGAAGGAGGAGGAGGTCCACAGGGCTGAGGGAGGGAAGGCAATGGGGAAGAGGTCAGTGCCAATGGCCATGGAGGGCAGAAGGTGACAATGCCTAGGAAACTCCTCTGAGTCCCAGCCATTCTAGGAATGAGTGGCAGGAGTGAGTCCAGGGGGCTGAGGGGTCTCCTTTCCCAAAGGGGGAGGCAAGGACCAGTAGACCCCAGCTAGGGCCCAAAGGGAGGGTCTCTTTCCCCAACTCTCTCTCCCAGCCCCCAAAGCCCAGAGTCCCCTGCCTCCCCTTCCTTAGAGCCTCACAGGCCCTCCCTCCCTCCTTCCCCCCAGAATGGAGGGTCAGAGGCACAAAGGGACACACAGTCCTCTTTTTGGCCCAAGGAACCTGCCCTCCATCTCACTCTGGAGCCTCAGAGAGAGAAAGAGGAACCTCTGTTTTGTTGGGGCGTGTGGAAAGACGCACTGTGTCCACCACAACCACCTGCAGAGTTGAACCACGTCGACAGGACGCCAGGGAGAAGGAATCTGTGGAGATGTCTACAAAGGTATTCTGGTCAAGAAGGAAATATTCCTTCACCAATGCAAACGGCCTTGAGCTCCAGGCTTGAGAAATAACTACAGAACAAGCCTTCACTCTTCACGAGGACTTTATCCTTCGTTTGCAATATTTACAATACTGTATATATATACACAGTGTATTGGACAACCGTCTCTAATACACACTATTTACACCAAC
>NW_024844288.1:0-1060 GCF_019175285.1 Sceloporus undulatus
AAAAGATTGGGAAGCATTTCCCAGGGAGGTTTTTTTTTTTTTTTTTTTGTGTGACATACTACTTTCTCTCAGGTATTGTCTTCCACATCAAGGTACATTGAATGTTTCTTTCACAGCATTTGAAGCATCCAAGGAGACTGTCCTCGTGCTAAACCAGTGGTTGTCATCAGTAATGGACTGGAGGAGCACAAACAAATTGAACCTTAATCCAGACAAAACAGAGGTGTTCTTGGTCAGTCAGAAGGCACACCAAAGAACAGGGATCCAGCCTGTGTTGGATGGGGCTACACTCCCTTTGAAGACACAGGTAGTTTGGGTGTACTCTTGGGGCTCATTCCCACTACAATTTGCAGCAAATTGCTGATCGGGCTATATGACCCTCATTCCCACTTGAAATCAATCCCGGTCCTTATTTGATCAATTTCAGTAGTGATAAAATAGGGCAAATGCAAAAAATCCGGGTTTTCCTGATAGTAGTTTCGAAGTGGTTCTTTTCAGAAGAATTGATTCTGAAGCATGTCCAATAAGTGAGAAAGCCAGATCAGAATTGATTCATGCTGGAGGAGAGGGATGAATGGCAGAGGGGTGTGTGTTTAACATCCCTCCCCAGATTTTTGGAGATGTCACACACCCCCAGTGCTACCTTTGTTGGTGTGACATAGGTGTTAGTTTTTGTTTTTTTTAAAATACAGTTCATCAATAAATCGTTAGAATGGCTAAGCCATTCTAAGGATTCATTGATGAATTGCATTTTTTTAAAGAAGAAAACCAGGCTGCTTTGTCCCCTGTCCTCCTCTTCCACCAGCCATGGCCACAGCAGCCACAGCAGCCACAGCAGCAGCAGCAGAGCTCTCTGGCAGCAGCGCTCCACTGTCTCCTCTCTGCCACCCTGGCCTCCCACTCCCACCAGCACCGCACCACCAGCATTACCGCCATGCTGCCTCCTACCCCATTGGACCCTCCGCCGCCCAGCTCCATGGCTCTTTCTCCTTGAGGGTGTTGTTGAGTGTGTGTGTGTGTGTGTCTGCGGGGGCTGTGAAGCAAGTGAATGAGCAAGGGA
>NW_024844289.1:0-1060 GCF_019175285.1 Sceloporus undulatus
CAATCCTAGTGACACATCAGAGAGTCCACACAGGAGAGAAGCCACACAAATGCCAGCATTGTGGGAATTTTTTTTCTCAGAAGTCACACCTAGTGACACATCAGAGAGTCCACACAAGAGACAAGCCATACAAATGCCAGCATTGTGGGAAAGGTTTCTCTCAGAACTCAAGCCTAGTGAAACATCAGAGAGTCCACACAGGAGAGAAGCCATTCAAATGCCAGCATTGTGGGAAAGGTTTTTCTATGAAGTCAGACCTAGTGAGACATCAGAGAGTCCACACAGGAGAGAAGCCACTCAAATCTCAGCAGTAAACTAACATTGTTTTTGTCAATAAGGAATACAAAAAGTATATTTTCAATCCAATGGTGAAAAAAAAGGCCCTTGTGATTTTGTGTGTTGTCTGTCTATATGTCTATGTTTTAAAGTTATAGGTGGTAAGTTTAATTGCTATTAGTATAGATAATTGCTTCACGTTATAATATTGGCTGGGGATTATGGGTCATGGTATAGGTCAGCTAGATAGGGGGTGCTGGGATTTTCTTACAACTGGCTAGAATATTTATGGGAATGATAGCTTTTGGAAAGTGTGGGATGTTGTCTGAAGAAAGGTGGGGGCAGGTATTAACAGAAAGGGGCTAGTTTCTGGGAATGGCAAAGGGGTCTTGTTCCCTTTGGGGCATAGACTGTGCAACTGTGCAGGTGGGGGTTAGGATTCGAAGAGAGTGGGGTTTTAGGTGTTGGGGTTTCAATGTATTCTTTGTCTTGGGGAGGGCAGTTCTGGTTTGAACACTGAATTTCTGATTATGTGTTCTCAATAAAATTATTTGTTGTTTCAATGTGTTGGACTCTTTGATGCACAGAAGTTCTGAATTTGCACAAAATACACCTTTTTCTCTCATCAGTCCTCAGCTCCATTCCCAGCCATAAGAAGAAAAGAGGCAAACACACACAAACACATACCAAACAGACAGATAGAGCTATATGTACAAAGCAGAGCCTTCCTTCCTTCCTTCCCTTCCCCTCCTGAGTCCAGCTCCTCCTTGGGCTCCATTCTGGC
>NW_024844290.1:0-1060 GCF_019175285.1 Sceloporus undulatus
CAAACTGTGCCCCTTCCTGGAACCTGTAAACCCAAAAACTATCATGCGTGCTCTGGTAACCTCATGTCTTGACTTCTGTAATGCGCTCTACCTACGCTACCCTTGTACCAAGTCTGGAAACTTCAACTAATCCAAAATATGGCTGCCAGAGTGGTCACTGGAAGATCTAGAGGTGACCATATCACACCTATATTAAAATCTCTTAATTGGCTGCCTATTAATTTCAGGGCACAGTACAAGGTCTTGGTTATAACCTTACTTACGGAATCGCCTTCTCCCATACAATCTGCCCCACACATTGAGGTCCTCTGGTAAAAACGTTGCTACCATTGGCTTCTTCTGAGACTGAAAAAGTGTAAGTTGCCCAAGGGCAGCCAGTGAGTTTCTATGGTCGAGTGGGGATTTAAACTTTGGTTTCTCAGAGTACTAGGCCAATACTCAAACCACTGTATAATACTTAGTCGTAGGAGGTCTCTTTTATGTCCATATTTATTCAGAAGAGCCTTTCTTTGAGGCTGAGAGAGTGTGATATATGCAAGCTCACCCATGGATTTCCAAGGCTGAGTGAGGATTCAAATCCTGGTCTCCCGGTCCTAGTCCAGCCCTCAGTCCATGGCACCATGCTGTTTCTCTTTCAGACCTGCTGGACCCGAAAAGGCTGTGGAAGAGAGAGATGACTGTGTTAGAGAAAAAAGATCTTTGGGATGGTTGATGTCTCTTGTTACCGGTGGTTTGAACTGGTACTAACTGAAACAGATGCAGTCTTCTCAGCTACTCAGTATCAAAGTAACTTCCACACAGATTTTCACTCAAATGAGGGTTTATTGACTTTGTTGCTATTTACACTTTGCACAGCAAGCTACTATACATCTATTCTCTTTCAGAGTCCATGCTAGAAGCTTGAATGTGACATCAGTCTTTGTTCTCTCACAAGATCAACCTTCCCACCAAGTGGACACACCTCTTTCCCATGAAGTCACCATGCTACACAGAACCATAACAATAACACATTTGTTGATATTATGTCTCAGCACATGTCCTTGAAGACTTGCTCTTCCAA
>NW_024844291.1:0-575 GCF_019175285.1 Sceloporus undulatus
TGGGGTCCCAAAGGGTTCTGTCCTGGGCCCAGTGCTATTCAAAATATTTATCAATGACTTGGCTGACAGAACTGAGGGTATAGTTATCAAGTTTGCAGATGACACCAAATTAGGAGGAGTAGCTAATACCCCTGAGGACTGGATCAAACTTCAGAATGACCTTAATAGACTAGAAAGCTGGGCCAATGCTAAAAAAATGAATTTCAACACAGGGAAATGTAAGGTACTGCACTGAGGGTGGAAAAATGAAATGCACAGATATAGGATGGGTGACACCTGGCTGAATGAAACTACGTGTGAAAGGGAACTAGGAGTCAAAGTAGACCACAAGTTGAACATGAGTCAACAGTGTGATGCAGCAGCTAAAAAGGTCAATGCAATTTTCGGCTGCATCAAGAGAAGTATAGTGTCTAGATCAAGGGAAGTAATAGTGCCACTCTCAGAGCCCACCTGGAATATGGTGTCCCGTTCTGGGCACCACAATTGAAAAAGGACAGAACAATGGAAGCAAGGCACAGGAAAAGAGGTTCCACCTAAACATTAGGAGGAACTTCCTGACAGTAAGAGCTATTCAG
>NW_024844291.1:675-1060 GCF_019175285.1 Sceloporus undulatus
TGGGGTCCCAAAGGGTTCTGTCCTGGGCCCAGTGCTATTCAAAATATTTATCAATGACTTGGCTGACAGAACTGAGGGTATAGTTATCAAGTTTGCAGATGACACCAAATTAGGAGGAGTAGCTAATACCCCTGAGGACTGGATCAAACTTCAGAATGACCTTAATAGACTAGAAAGCTGGGCCAATGCTAAAAAAATGAATTTCAACACAGGGAAATGTAAGGTACTGCACTGAGGGTGGAAAAATGAAATGCACAGATATAGGATGGGTGACACCTGGCTGAATGAAACTACGTGTGAAAGGGAACTAGGAGTCAAAGTAGACCACAAGTTGAACATGAGTCAACAGTGTGATGCAGCAGCTAAAAAGGTCAATGCAATTTTC
>NW_024844292.1:0-1060 GCF_019175285.1 Sceloporus undulatus
AAAAAACATTGATAATGGGGGACTGGAATGGGGTAATCTGTCCAGAATTAGATAGAAAATCTGAAAAAAAGATAAAGAAATCACAAGGAAGATTGCCAAAATCTTTTGAGAACTTAATGGAAGAACAAGTACTTATGGATGTATGGAGATTTAAATATAAAAAAAGCAAAAGAATTTACTTATTTTTCCGAAAGACATCAAAGTTTGTCAAGAATAGATATGTTTATGGCTACAAAACCTCTCTGTAAAGACATTTTGAAAATGGATTGCCATCCTAGGGCAATATCCGACCACAATCCTATAGAGATAACGTTTAAGAAAAAACAGAAAGAATTTGCTTGGAGACTTAATACATCAATACTTCAGAAAGAAGAAATACTGGATAAAGGAAAAGAAATATTGAAATTTTATTTTAAAGAAAATTTGAAAGAAGAAACTGAAATAACTACTGTATGGGTAGCATCCAAAGCTGTTATTAGAAGTTTCTTCATACAACAAAGCATTATTTTGAGGATGAAAAAAAGAGCAAGGATAGAGAAACTGTATAAAGAGCTATGACAAAAAGAAAAAGAATTAAGCAAATTAAATAAGGGTAAAACAATCAAAAAAGAAATTAAAACACTGAAAAAGCAAATTGAATTTGAAGAAAATGAAGAACTACAAAGCAAATTGAAGTTTATGAAACAAAGGTTTTTTCGAGCAAGCAAACAAGCCTGGAAGGTGGTTAGCCCACAAGATTAAAAAACATAAAGAACGTAATATCATCACGGAAATAAGAACGAAAGATGCAAAACTAACAATGGACCAAACTAAAATTAAAGAAGAGTTCCAAAGGTTTTATACTAAATTATATAAAGGCCAACGAATATCAAAACAAAAGATTGCAAACTTTATTAAAAAAAACAAATTTAAAACCATTCACTGAACAACAAAGGAACCTGCTTAATGCACCGATAACAACATCAGAAATAACAGAAATAATAAAAAGAAGCAAAAAAGGAAAATCACCCGGGCCAGATGGTCTCCCTATGGAATATTACCAAAAATTTGAAGATCAACT
>NW_024844293.1:0-1060 GCF_019175285.1 Sceloporus undulatus
CCCAAAGAAGAGAAGAAAGGCACAAAGAAAGGAGCAGCTATGGCCAGCAAAGCCAACAGGCAAGCATCCATCATGGGCTTTTTCCAGAAGAAATGAGCTTCCACTGTATTATGATTTGAAGACATTGCTTCAGAGCAAAACACCACCTTGGAGGCACATACTTACTGTGTAAGTGAGAAAAACAGGACAAGGACCCACAAGTGGAAAGCTTTTGCGGCTGGACTGAATAGAAAGCAGCTGCTGGAGAGAAGAGGGTAGTGATTTTATGCCCCTGTTAATTTGCTGTATTGTGGCCTTTTAAGTGTGGGAGATGCAGCACATGGATTATATTTTATATTTACATGGCCAGCCTTTTTTGAGCTCTCCCTGCCATTGGCTCAAATCAATCAAATGAGGATAAATGGCCTGACCAGCTATCTCTTTTCCCACCCTGAGCATTTCTTTTTCATGACGGTGAGTTCAAATTACCTGGAGACTTTGAGGGCTGTTGTTGGGAAGGGAAATCATCTTTAGTTCTTCTAAGGGGGGCAGGAGCAGGCATTGCTAAGCAAAAGGATGTGAGTGGCTGCAGTAAAGGGTCATGAGAATTACAGCAACCCACCTGAGACCAGGACACCTCATCATTTCCCACTGGAAAGAATAAGATACTGTCTTTCAGAAGACCCCCACCCCTCAGTGCATTTTGTGATATTATTTCCATACTTGCATCTAGATGCAGAAAATGGTAGGATGCCATTGTATTTAGACTGGGAACCCCCAGCACATAGCAACACATGGCCTTCCTCCCATCCACACAGTTTGTTGTTGGAAAGACCGTGTGTGGTGAACATTTGGAAGAAACAGAAGATGTCCACCCAAAGCTGTTTTGCTTTACCTTCTTAAATGTGGTGTGTCACTGCAGCCATTAGGAAGGCCTGGAATGACCAAGTGCCTTTCTGTTTCCTTTCCTTAATCAAATGCCACAGACAGTGATTAAACAGTGCTGACTTTACAGATGCTATTAAAAGTATTGAGGCATTTTGTGTAGGCAGAGGCAGCCTTCACTGTGATACATACTTGA
>NW_024844294.1:0-1060 GCF_019175285.1 Sceloporus undulatus
TCTTCCCCGGTCTCGGGGTCTCCTCCAGCGGAAAGAATGGGTTTTCCAGGAGGTCGAGGAGGGCAGCAGCCGCTCCAGACGAAGAGGGCCTTGGGGACCGTGCCCTATCCAAGGCCGGGGCATGTGTCGCTCCCGAAACCGAAGACGGCTCCCTCGGCTTGGAGGCGTGGCGGGATGCCTTGGATGCCGAAGGCGATGCGAGTTGGAACTCCGCACCGGTCCCCTTCCTCGCGTGCGAGCCGTCCAGTCTCTTCGCAGATTTGGACGATGGCTCGGTACCCTCAGTCACCGAAGACTTGTGGGGGCGCTTGGAGGGTTCGTCGGTGGCGCTGGGCGGTTTCGAGCCACGGGCCACATCGGAGGTGGTGGGAAGGATTGTCCCGGCCGAGACACACACCACGCTGCAAACGGTGGACCTGGCCCTGACGGATGTCACGCTGGACACGCTGGCCTTGGAAGGTGAGGCAGGGGGCGCGGGGAGCGGGACAGATGAGGAGCGAGAACCCCTCCCCTGTACCTTGCCCAGGGCGATAGCAGACGTGAGCCAGGACTCACGGTTTTTCCAGGCCTGAGATGAGAGGGATCTGCAGAGCAGGCAGGCCTTAGTGTCGTGACTCTCGCTGAGGCAAAGAAGACAGGTAGAGTGCGGATCCTGGACGGGCACCTTGCCCCCGCAGATGTCACACTTCTTGAAAGGTGCAGGCATCTTGAGAGGACGACAAAGCCGAAGGGAGATCCAAGAACGAGGTCAACAGTCCGAAGATCGAAGTTACCAGTGGGCGGGAGACAAAGAATGGTCAAGAGTACAGTCCGAGGTTAAAAAACAAAAGTGATTCCAAGCAAGCGAAGCAAGCGAAAGTTCCCTGAAGCAGCTAGCGCGGCGGAAAAAAGGAACTGGGGAAAGAGCGGGAAGGCAGGGGCCTTATAACGGGTGGGCGGAGTTACCGCCAAAAAGTTTCAATATGTTGCAGAGTAAACTCTGCCCAGTGATTCCAGAAGTTTCCGAACAGCACTGCGCAGGCGCAGTGAAACCCATTTGTATGATTCGCAGAGACCACGT
>NW_024844295.1:0-1060 GCF_019175285.1 Sceloporus undulatus
AGGTGCCTGTCCAGGACCCGCACTCCTCCTGCCTGCTGTGCCTTGGCAAGAACCATGACACCAAGGCCTGTCTGCTCTGCAGATCCCTCTCCTCCCAGGCCCGGAAGAACCGTGAGTCCCGGCTCACTTCGGCGATTGCCCTCGGCAGGGTACAAGAGGGGGGTTCACGGTCGTCTTCTGTCCCGCCTCCCGTGCCCCCCACCTCGTCTCGGGCCAGTGTGTCCAGTGTGACATCGGGGAGGGCCGCCGTTTCCAGCGTGGTGTGTGTCCCGGCCGGGACAACCCCTTCCACCACCTCCGATGTGGCCCGTGGCTCCAAACCGCCCAGCGCCACCGATGAACCCTCCAAGCGCCCCCATAAGTCTGAGGGTACCGAGCCGGCCTCCAAACCGAAGAAGGTATTGGAGGGCTCGCGTTCGAAGAAGGCTACCGAGCCGGAGGTCCATCTCGTGTCGCCTTCGTCGTCCAAGGCATCCAAGGCCTCTCGCCACGCTCCGAAGTCCAAGGAGCTGGCTGTGCCTTTGGAAGGGGCAAAGTCTCCGAGACCCTCCTCGTCGGCAGCGCCTGCTGTCCTACTCGACCTTCTGGACAATCCGTTCTTCCCAATGGAGGAGCTTCCCAGGCCTGGGAAGAAGAGGCACCACGACAAACCCGGTCGTGATCCTGCCCCGAAAAAGTCCAAATCCTCCAAGGATCGACCCGCCACCGATCCACCGAAGGCGAAGGAGAAGAAGCGCTCCCCGTCCAAACAGGCCCATGCTTCCGCTTCGGCAGCTCCCCGCGACCCGGAGCCGACGCCGGTAGACCGGCGGACCCCGGTACCGGACACCCCACAGCCTCTGCCCACCATGGACTTTGTCCACGGGACGGACGACACCGTTCTTCCTCGCTCCCCAGAGCACCGGTCGCCCTCCCATCCGGCAACCGACGACGAGGAAGACCAGCCCCGCGGGCATGACATTCCGGATCTCTTCTTCGACACGCAGTCGCGCCGGTACTACGTGTCGGTCTCGGAGGACAGAGCGATGAAGGAGTTCACCAGGCTGAACCCCCATCCCGT
>NW_024844296.1:0-1060 GCF_019175285.1 Sceloporus undulatus
TTCCATTCCGATTTATGGTGACTCCTAGAGGGTTGGGCTTCCCCCCCCCCTTTTTTTTTTGCAAGACTTCAAGGGGGTTTGCCATTGCCTTCCTCTGTGGCTTACCCAAGATCACCCAACAGCTGAGTGGTGATCCAAATCTTGGTCTAGCCCAACCCTAACACCACCACACCACACTGGCTTTTTTTGTACAGTATCAGCTTAAAAATAATGATAAGTGAAGTGGTGGTGGCAAAGACCTTTCTTTTCTGGAGATCTCACAGCAATGGAGATCTCAAATCCAGCAGTGTTAATACAGCAATTGCTTTTTAAACTTACATTTTGCAGGTTTTACAGTGTTTTGACTTGGTCAGGCCCCACCTGGAATACTGTGTCCAGTTCTGGGCACCACAATTCAAAAAGGACATTGAGAAACTGGAGCCATGTGTCCAAAGGAGGGCGACCAAAATGGTGAAGGCTCTGCAAAGACCATGAAGCCCTATGAGGAAAGATTTAGGGAGCTGGGGATGTTTAGCCTGGAGAAAAGAAGGTTAAGGGGTGATATGATAGCCCTGTTTAAATATTTAAAGGGATGTCATATTGAGGAGGGAGCAAGCTTGTTTTCTGCTGCTCCAGAGAACAGGACCCAGAATAATGGATGCAAACTCCAGGAAAAGAGATTCCACCTCAACATTAGGAGGAACTTTCTGACAGTAAGGGCTGTTCGACAAAGGAACACACTCCTTCCTCAGAGATTGTAGTGGAGTCTCCCTCCGTGGAGGTCTTTAAGCAGAGGCTGAATGGCCATTTGTTGGGGATGCTTTGAGTGAGATTTCCTTCATGGCAGAATGGGGTTGGACTGGATGGCCCTTGCGGTCTCTTCCAACGCTATGATTCTATGATTCTATGACTGTTTTATATTTGTACGCTGCCTTGAGTCTCTGTACTAGGAGGAAGGCAGGATATAAACATAATAATAATAATAATAATAATAATAATAATAATAATAATAATAATAATAATAATAATGTAATTATGTTGGGTCAAATCCCGAAGTCACTGTTATGCTAAACAAAAGGTG
>NW_024844297.1:0-1060 GCF_019175285.1 Sceloporus undulatus
ATATCAAAACTTGCATCCAGACAGTGACTAGGTGAGCATATGCACAGTAGCATCCACCTCAATGTGTGTTGGTCTGCTTGTGTGCACAGATCCTTCTTGGTGTAGACTCTTAACTCAGTTGTCACCACAAGCAGCCACTCCTCCAGACTGTCACAGAAGGAGCTGACATTGGAAGCAAATCCATTCCATCATCCCTGGTGGAGTTCTCCCAACCCTCTCATTCCAACCACAGTTTTTCCTTTTGTGTTGTGCTTTTTTTGGATTGTGGATCTGCAGAAAGGGACTTTATGTATTTTATTGTCTGCATGTAACACATACCAATATCTTTTTTGGATAAAGAGAGGGATAAAATGACTTAAATTATATATATAGATATATAGATTTACACACAAATCTTAAAGCTCCTTAATGCAGCTCTCCACCTGATTTACTATGGAAATGAAAGCAGGGGACTGTGATATCTGTAACATTAAAAAAAAAATTCTGTCACATATGGAGGCTTTGACATTTGCATGATAAAACCAGTGAAATCAACTGTCCAGAACTCCCTAGGTGAAAGGAATAAAAACAGTGAGGGGAATGATCCTAATTAATCCTTTAGGTCGGCCATTGAAGCCCACTTGGTGACCTTGGGCAAGTCACTCTCTCTCAGCCTCAGAGGATGCCAATGGCAACCCCCCTCTGAAGAAACTTGCCAGGAAAACCTTGGCATAGGGTCACCTCAGGGTCACCATAAATCAGAAATGACTTGAAGGCACGCAACAACAAACGACAAATTCTAATCTAGGGAATAGTCCTATGCATCTGAAGAAGACATTTTAGGGGAAGATTGGTGGGTGCTGTGGATCTTCCTCCACACAGGCAGAGAGAAAATATTGGAGATTACCGCACTGCGTTCTGAGAACGTTCTCAGAACGTGATGAGAATGGAACACATTTAAGAATACCGCACGTATGTGTTCCAATCGGGTTCTGAGAACGTTCTAAATGTGTTCTACATGTGTTCCAGGAGGATACGGATTGAATGTGTTCCCAGAGAGCTGTAATGTGATGAGAACGTT
>NW_024844298.1:0-1060 GCF_019175285.1 Sceloporus undulatus
CGGGTTACGAAATTTATTTCGGCGCGAAATTCAAACGCAAAGCGCGGCTAGCGGCTTTCCAGCGCTAACGGAAAGCCTTTTCGGGTTGCGAAATTATCGGGTTACGAACGGAACGGCGGAACGAATTAATTTCGTAACCCGAGGTAGCACTGTACACATTACTCGTTTGTTGTGTGACAGTTTAACCGGCCGCGGGGGGTGTGGGGGGGTGGGGGCGTCCTCGTAGCAACTGCTTTGCCATTACCTCCAACAGAAATGGGGCCTGACAGCAAAATATGCTTCTATAACACCTCCCTTGGAAGGGTCAGAGTGGATGACCACATAGTGTCCCACGGTCTAGTTTTCCTCTTGGCAACCTAATTCCCAAAACAAACTCCTGCGTGACATTCCCTGATCCAATGTACCCTCGATCTGCCCCGCCTCCTCCTCCTCCGCTGGTGACTCGCGGACAGCAGGTGCCTCGTCCTCTCCCTCCTCTCCCAACACGGAGGGCTCCTCCTCCTCCTCTTCCTTCTCCTCCTCTTCCTCCTCTTCAGAAGACGGCGAGGAGGAAGGCTCACGGCGCCGGGACCCCCTCCTCCTTCTTGGCCTTCCCCGATCAGAGTCGGGGGCTGGAAAAAAATTAACGGAGGTCTCAGGAAAGATCATGCGCACAATTAGTCATTCCGTCCCCCACCGGTAGCCAAACCTTTGACATTTACCTGGCGGGGGCCTCCGTTCCCGAGCTGCAGGCCGCCCTGCCCTCCGCCACATGTCCGCCAGCCTCTGGTAGAAAGGCGGGTGGACATGTCGCGGGGGGCTGCCCTGGGCGATGTCCCGGGCCTTGAAGAAAGCAGCCTTAAGATTTTTGAACCGGGTCCGGCATTGCACCGGAAGCCGTCTCCACCCGTGCCTTTCGAGGTGCCGGGAGGCTCTCTCGTACAGATGGAGGTTGGGGTGGCTGCTGGATCGCATCAGCCGCCTCAACCCCGCATCTGTACGGCCGAGAGAATCGAGCAGGAGGTCGGTTTCTTGTGCCGTCCAATGCTCGATCCTTGCGAGCCTCCTCGGCGCCATCTTC
>NW_024844299.1:0-1060 GCF_019175285.1 Sceloporus undulatus
CAGGCTGAAAAAGAGCCATTGTTGAGCACCCTTTGGCTTCGGCCGGTCAACCAATTACAGATCCATTTAACAGTTACTTTGTCTAGCCCACATTTTACAAGCTTGTCAGGAAGTATCTCAGTGGCCAGTAATCAGGCAAGAAACTTCATGTTTGAGATGGGATCTGAAAATGTGACTCATCAATTTTAATCTCCTGCTTATCTCTTATCAAGAGTCATATAAATACAACACATTTGAACTCAAATCCAAGTACCATGTTCATTATCTTAGAAATATATGATAGTCATGGGGAGGGTGAACCACTCTATTGCCATATTTTTCAAGTCTAAGGTGTGTGGGGAACAATTATAGGTTCTTCTAATGACACTTATAGTGCAACATTAAAAGAGCTTATTTGAGGGACAACAAATTCAACATTTTAAAATCCCATTGCTGATTTAAGCATGTGTTTAAATCTCTCTGAACAGAAATGAGACTACAGACCCTATTGTATGGGGTTAAAATCCTGGCTTACCTTTCCCAAATTCAGTCCTAATTCGGAAGGCAGCCAGGTGTTATCGCAAAGAAATCACCACAAAATCATTGCCCAGGTCTTTTCTCTGGTACATCCAGAAGAGACCATATAACACCGATCTTAAAATCACTTCACTGGCTGCCCGTTAGTTTCCAGGCCCAGTACAAGGTGTTGGTTATCACTTTAAAGCCCTAAATGGCTTGAGTCCAACCTATCTTCGGGACCATCTCCTTCCAAATAATCCTCCCCACACACTTAGATCCTCAGGGAGGAATTTGCTACAGCCTTATAAAACAAGGCTGTCCATGACCTCCCAAAGGGCTTTCTCAGCTGTCGCACCCAGATTGTGGAATGACCTGCTGGATGAGATCCATCAAATTACCACCCTAAACAGCTTTTAAAAAGCTATAACGACAGATCTCTTCTGACAGGCCTTTCCCAAATAGTTTCTCTGGCCATCAGAAGAACTCTAAGATCTCCGACCGCACTTTAGTCACGGTGTATAGTTTGCTCTCTCTCTCTCTCTCTCTCTCTCTCTCTCTCTCT
>NW_024844300.1:0-1060 GCF_019175285.1 Sceloporus undulatus
TGTAGGGTATCGATGATCGCCCCGAGGTGGAGAATATGTTGGCAAGGTTCTAGGTGGCTCTTCCCACGATTGACCAGAAAACCATGTCTTGTCAATGAGGATAGGACCAGATGGACATCCTGATGGCCTTGTTGGAGTGATGGTGAGCGAATTAAGATGTTGTCCAAATAAGGATGGACGTGGATTCCCTGTACTCTCCAATGGGCCACCAGCGATATCATGATCTTTGTAAAAACCCGAGGAGCTGATGAGAGGCCAAATGGAAGGGCCTTGTATTGGTAATGGTTGTGGTGGTAGGAGAATCTCAGAAAACGGCGGTGAGGCAGTTTTTCTGGGGGTGAATTTTCCCCTTTCAGAGGGAGGGATGGAATCCAGGGAGGAGCGGGCAACTGGAGAGGAGGAAGAGGAAGACCTTGTCTTGTTCTTGCACTAGCATAGTTGGGGCTCTCTGGGCCGAGGCAGGGATGCACTGGGCTGGAGCTGGCTGAGAGGTAGGGAGGGAAGGCTGTATCCGGTGGTCTGAAATGGTGCCAGTCATCCCCAGAGAGAGGGGAAGGGCTGCAGGACAGGGCTGTTGGCCAGATAAAGCTGCAGCTTGGAAGGAGATGAGGGAAGCGATTATGGAGGAGAGCTCTGGTGGCAATGCTTGCAGCTGGGGGTCCAGTTGGGTGGGGGTAGTACTCACACCCTGTTCAGAGTCCTCCAATGTGGCCCGGGTCCGGTCTTTTTGCTGGAGGGTGCAGTGCGGCCCCTGTAGGTTCGGAGACGAGGGTTCTCCCTCCTCCAACCTGGCCCTGGTAGTCCTAGCAGCAGGCTCCTTGTCTTCATAGGGGCTGAGAGAGTGAATGGGTTGCTCTCTAGCCAAGTTTAGGGAATCACAGGACATGCCTGGGCTGTCCTCCTGCTCCCCAGCCCCTGACATGGTTGTTGGTCCCCTTGCAGTCCAAAGAGACAGGAGAGGGGACAGATAGGAGGCAGAGGCAAAAGGAGCAGGAGAGCAATAAAGTTGTTGTTGTTGAAAGAAATAGAGGAGGAAAAGCAGCAGAGCTGATCTGAAAGC
>NW_024844301.1:0-1060 GCF_019175285.1 Sceloporus undulatus
TACGAACGGAACGGCGGAACGAATTAATTTCGTAACCCGAGGTAGCACTGTAGTTGGCAAGTATCACCATTAGCAAGGCCTCAGATCTATTTGCCACTGTCACCTTTGTTTCCCTAGCTCTTCTATGTATGCATGAGTGTATGTGTGCTTGTGTTAATTCCCTTAATAAAAAATACAAAAATCTATTTGAATTTGTCCCTGGAGTCCTGTGTGATTCAGACATGGTATAGTAGGGTTGCTATCCTATGACTGTTGCCCCAGCCAAACTACATCTCTGATTTGAGCCAATACTATAATTCCTGTAATACTAGATTAATTGTGGGAATCCTTCCTGGATGCCAGCAATTTGGGTAACACTTAGTCAGAACTCAGAAATGAGTTGTATAAACAACATTAATTAAACCATTCTGTTTGACACCTGATTTACCTGCAGATTAAATGACCAAATCTTAGCTTTCACAGGCAGTTTTAACAATTACAAATGCATCACTAAATTGAGTTTTGTCCAATAGAGGTAACTTGCTGAAGCCCAAGTCTAGTTTCTTCTAAGTTTTGCTTCTTGTACAAGTATGGGTTCAACTGATAATGGATATTCTCTAGAAACACAGATGAAGGGGAATGCTTATTAAACTGAGTAACTAGATCCAGTTAACACTAACACATAATGGGTTATATCCATTTTTTTTAACTTGGAGGAGCACTCTGGGGGCCCCTCCAGGTAAAATACAAGTTACTGTAGTGACATTCTTCATTCTGCCAGTGGAGTCACCCTCCTAACTGGATTAGATACCTCCCATAGACTGAACCATTTCATCTATAAAAAGCTTTAGGCTGGATTAATACCAGGGGTGAGTAATTTGTGACCGCATACAAGTGGTTAGATTGCAACTCTCATCAGCTTAGTTTAGAAGAGCTTCAGAACATCTTATTTGGTGCCATATACAGGTTGCCATCCAGGCACAGGAATACCAAAGCTCACACTTTGAATGGTTGCCTCAATCATTATTGTTTATTTGGGGGGGGGGCATGTGCTCCTTCACATAACATTGGACTCCAAGTC
>NW_024844302.1:0-1060 GCF_019175285.1 Sceloporus undulatus
GCTTTTGATGTTGTGCAGCGCGTGAGGCAACACGTCAACATTTGGCAACAGATTTTCCACCTTTGTGACTGTAGTCAGCAGCTTGTGAGCTGGAGAAACACCTCTCCCTTTCTCAATGAGCAAAGAGACACTGTAAACTTCTCTCAGATGAGGCTTTTATTCTTAGAAGAAGTTCCACTGTGTACAACACTATATACATCGACACCATCCACACTAGTAACAACCCACTCTGAGTAAAATGCTCCTCACTACTTTAGCAAGGGCTCCGTGAGGCTACTAGACTTTGCCTCTCCCTTTGGTGCCACAAAGGATCCAGCCTCCCTCCTGAGGGACTTTTCAGACTGCAGCATCCTACAGTACTTTACAGCACTTGTTGACTATCTTTTTGATGTCCCTTCCCATTTAAATGGCTAATCATTATGGCTCACAGTAACCTTTTAATGCCTGGTTACTATTAAAACCCACATTGTACATTTTCCTTTTGACTCTGTATCCCAACAGTATGATCATGGAAACTATGCAGGGTCAACCATGGTTAGTACTTGGGTGAGAGATGTCAAATGAATACCAGGTGTTGTAGGTTATATTTCAGAGGGCCAAACCACCTTTGAGTATTCTTTGCCTAAGAACTCCAACACTTTTTGGCAGAAAAGGCTGAAGACCTTGTAAAACTATAAACCTCAGTATTCTATAGGCTGGAGCTACAGCATTTAAAATGTGTCAAACTGCATTATTTCTATAATATAGATGCATGGCCAGGAACATCTCACATAGGCTCTTGTCACACATGCTTCAGGGAAGAGAGACAGAAAGAGTGAGAGACTGAGGTGTGGTCAGATGAGAGCTCAGAGAACAAAGAAATGGCTACTTGATGCAAGAAGAAAGTGCATGTAGCCAAACACAGAAAACAAACAGGAAATTGGAATAGACATGTTGTGCCTCTAAATTCCAAGACAGTAACGTGCTGTCTAACTACCAGTGGGTACAGGCATCCAGAAGTTGCTAATTCCAACAGGTCTTAAAGTTTTTGCAAGCTTGGTTGCAGCCTTCTATACTTGAT
>NW_024844303.1:0-1060 GCF_019175285.1 Sceloporus undulatus
TTTCTGCCTACAGGTTGCCTTGCCTTATCCCCTTGGCAACTGACGATGGGCATTTTACCATACGAGAGCCAATGTGGTATAGCGGTTTGAGTGTTGGATTACAACTCTGGAGATCAGGGTTTGCATTCCTGCTTGATCAAAAAAACCCAACTGGGGCATGACCTGGGGCAAATCACACTCTCTGAGCTTTGTGCCCTTGGTGCAGAGATGGCTGTGTGATGAGTTCATGCTGGGGACGGAGACAGATAGAGGACAGATTTGGTCAGACCTTACCTTGAATACTGTGTCCAGTTCTGGGCACCACATTTCAAAAAGGATATTGAGAAGCTAGAGTTTGCCCAGAGGAAGGCGACCAAAATAGTGAAGTCAAAGATATAGCCATACTAGTCTGTAGAATCAGTACATAGAGAGATCTTGTAGCACATTTGAGACTACCTGAAAGAAAGAAATTGGCAGCATGAGCTTTTGTAGATTTCACTCTACTTAAACCATGCCTTATGAGGAGAGAATTCAAAGATATAGCCATGTTAGTCTATAGAATCAGCATGTGGAGAGATCTTGTAGCACCTTTGAGAGTACCTGAAAAAAAGAAATTGGCCATGAGAGCTTTAGTAGACCAGCCTACATCCTCAGATGCATTTGGTGAAGTGGAAGGCCGGCACAGACATACATGCCATTGGTATGTGAGGATGTCAATTCAAATTATAAATCTTTTGTGTATGGAAATGAAGTTTCAGGTCCAGTTTTAACTGTGGTCGCTAGTGCACAAAGTCATAGGAAGTTAGTGTTTGTGCATGAAGATGAATTGGCAGGTCCAGTTTTGCAATGGAACTAGGAGAGATTTAGGGAGCTGGGTATGTTTAGCCTGGAGAAGAGATGGTTAAGAGGTGATAGGATAGCCCTGTTTTAAGTATTTGAAGGGGTGTCATATTGAGGAGGGAGCAAGCTTGTTTTCTGCTGCTCCAGAGAACAGGACCCAGAGCAATGGATGCAAGCTGCAGGAAAAGAGATTCCACCTCAACATTAGGAGGAACTTCCTGACAGTAAGGGCTGTTTGACA
>NW_024844304.1:0-1060 GCF_019175285.1 Sceloporus undulatus
TCAAACTGCATACTGAACAACTGATTCTGCAACCAACACTGAGAGGCATTTTTGACTTTAAAGGGGAGAAGCTTTCTGATTCTACAGCAGATGCTGCCTGGGGAGCCCTGGCAAGTGGCTATTACCTACAGTGCAACACAACTAACCGTTCTCAGGAAGGAAGCAAACCATCTGTTTCACTGTAAGCAAAGGAGCCATTCACAGCCCACTGCCTAGATAAGGCCAGCTATCTGGATCATTTCCAGTGGAATCCTGGGAAACTGAACAACAGCACTGAAATTGGCAAATCAAGATTAAAGACACCTGGCAAGGCTGAATTAGAGAATCGAGAGTCAACAAACCACTAGATTAAAAAGGCACCAAGTCAAGAAAATGAGAAACAAAAAACTACTGTTAACTAGCTCTGCATATTTTTCAACTGTTATCAAATTGGAAGACAGCCACAGCTCCTGCCCACCTTCCTTCTCTGCTGTGCAATTCCATCATTTTCTTTGTTAGTTTCAAGGATAACTTGCCACAAACAAGGGTTAACGTCAGCATAGGTTCACATTTTAAGGAGAGTGTGAAACTCTGGTTTAAAGACCCGTCTGAAACCAGCTACTGCTAATATGAACTGGACTGTCCTAAAGAAGCTAAGAGGGTGCTTGCTCATTATCAGTGAAGCTGGCTGAGGATATAGCCCTATCTATGCATCCTGAAAACCCAAATAATCTCGAATTCTGATTTCTTGATCCCAAAATGTGCATGCTTGTGCACACAGTCCATCTGCCCCCTTTCCTTCTTCTCTCACTCACTTAGGTGGACTGAAAAACTAGCATGCATAGGTTTTTGTGACATTTGAACTGGGCTTATGGTTTGCCCTCACAAGTCAGAATAGGAAGGTTTGGAGTTACTTTATGAGAATGTGTTCACTTGGACACAACAAATTAAATCAAAATTCAGAAGACATACTAAGTTATCCATCTACGGTTGTGTTGCACATTCACAGGAAAACCGGAGGGGGGAAGAAAAGGCTTTGTGCTTACTGTGGTATCAATCTAGACAGGTATGCAAACATGGT
>NW_024844305.1:0-1060 GCF_019175285.1 Sceloporus undulatus
TTCCAAACCGGGTTAGTTCTCCAGTGTGGATGCAGCCACTGTGGTCCAAAACACACTGCGGGAATAATAACCCGCTCTAACTGCCCCGGGCTCAGTGCTAGGGAATCCTGGGAGCTGTAGTCCTGTGAGAAATCCAGCCTTCTCTGTCAGGATGAACTACAATTCCCATGATTCCCTCGCACTGGGCCAAAGTCAAGGGTTGTTTCTGCAGGTGTTTGGGGCCTTCCTTCCCGGCTCCCTCCGAGGCTGCCAGGAAGGAGGGCTTTCTCTCTAGATGACTAGAAACCCAGGCATTTCATAACCATCCTTGCCTTGATTCGATCCTGAAGCTATTATCTGTCTCTGTTTTTCAGCATATCTGCACATTTCATCCATATATATGTATATATACCTTGAGTTATTCTCTCCTTTCCTTCCTTTCCAGCTCCCTGAGCCTGCGAGGAAGGGCTGTCTTATGGAAAGCTTTGCGTTACTGATTCCTTTTGGGTCATAAGGTTTAAAAAACACACACCCAAAACAAGGTCAACCCATAAAATGCCCCACATTGCCTGCTTTTTGAGCCTATACAGCAAAAAGAGGGGCAGGTTGGAGATTGGGATAGTAGTAAAGTCGAGGAGAGAGAAACCAAGGTCAAGAACTCCAATAACAATTGCTATAAATCGATAGCGAGGAGGTTAAATATAGGGGCTTTATTTAAAAAAAGATAAGATAGGTGGGTAAATGTTGGTAAAGAAGAAAGAAGTGGTGGAATTAAAATGGGAAAGTATGTGATGGAGAGAAAGAGTATGTAGGGTGGGATAAAAGTAAGAGGAGATCCATCAAGAGAAAATAAAAAAGAGATCAGTGGTAGAGGATAGAGAAGAGGAGGAATAAGTGCTGGAAAGGATTGTGAAGGGAAAGGAAACGAGTGGAAGAGAATAAAGAAAGGGGTAAAGAGAGTATGGCCCTATACAGACAGGCCAAAATAAAGCTGCTTCAGGTCACTTTGGAGGTATGGTGTTTCAATGATGCATGCGTCCTAAGAGTCTGGAAGCTGCACCAAAGCTGCACTCTAGTCCTT
>NW_024844306.1:0-1059 GCF_019175285.1 Sceloporus undulatus
GACCAGGAAGGAGGGAGGAGGCTGCAGGGAGGCGGGGAGGTTGGCGCGGCTGCGCCCAAGAGGCGCCACCTCCTTGCAGCCTCCTCCGCCCCTGGCCTCGCTGCCCTCCTTTTCCTCCGCGCGGCCATGCGCAGTGGAGGAGGAGGAGGGCAGCGAGGCCCCAGGGTTGCCTTGCAACCCCGCTGCAACCGGGCTTTTCCCAGTTTTTGGCGGCACCCGTGCCGTGACCAGGCAGGTGCCGCCAAAACCGGGAAAAACCCGGTTGCAACCGGATTATGGCAACCCTATCCAAGCTCCACTATCCTCCACTGTTCTGCTTAGATCTTGTAGATTCAGGTCCATGACCCCCCTAATTGGGTCTAGCTATCTGGAGTGCAGTCTTCCTCTCTTGCCACTACCTTCTCATGATGCCTTCTCATGATGCCTTCCCATCATGCCTTCTCATGATGGGATCAAAGTACACAGCCTCAGTTTGGTTATCCTGGCTACCAGGCTTCATCTGTTCAAGGACCCATGTGCTTGTCTTTTGGGCTGTCCGCAGTATCCTCAGCACTCTTTTCCAGCACTACATATCAAATGAGTTGTTTTTCTTTTTATATCCACTTTCTTCATTGTCCCAACTCTCATGGTGATTGGGAATACTATGGACTGGATGATTCTGACTTTAGTGCTCAATTGTATATCTTTCCACTTTAGGATCCTGTCTAGTTGTTTCATAGCTGCCCTTCCCTTTCACAGTCTTATTCTTATTTCTTGACTGCAGTCTCTATTCTGCAGGGACGTAGCCAAGGAGGGGGGGTTCTTGGGGTCCGGACCCCCCCTTCCATTAGAAAAATGAATGGTGTGTGCTGCTGCGCTGCTGCACTCAAGCCCCATTATAATGGTGGCACTTAGTCTGGACCCTCCCTTCCTAAAATCCTAGCTACGTTCCTATATTGTGATCAATGTTTACTCCAAAGTATGAGAAATCTTCAACTACTTCAATTTCATCATTGTCTGTGTTGAATTGATCTAGGTCCTCCATGGTCATTATTTTTGTTTTCTTTATGTTCAGCAGCA
>NW_024844307.1:0-1059 GCF_019175285.1 Sceloporus undulatus
CTGAAGATGTCTCATCCATAGGGTCAACATGAGTCAGGGTGGACTCGCAGGCAGTGAACAACAACAAAATATATATGTCTCATCTCTTACCTCTAGATATGAATGCAAACACTAACCAGGTTCCTCTTTATTTAAGTTCCTTTTACACCCTGGTTTTAAATCCCACTTTAGATGGGAATTGTGGTTAACTACACTGTTATACTGATTTCACATAAAACCGTCACTAAGGCCAAGAGAATACTGCACACCAGGGTGAATTCACACTGGTGAAGGGAATACATACGACCGAATGCACGTTATTGCTTTTCAGTTTGCAAACTGTGATCTACAAAAAGCCAGTGCTACATCAACCATCTTCATGAAACTGCAAATTGTGCCAGCATATTTATAGCTATGCCACTACATCATTAGCTGAGAGTTTTGACCAAATTGCTATTCCTATCCAATCAATCAAAACTCCCATTTATCCAATATAATTATTCCTTACATTGGCAAAGGTAAGGGACTCTGAGTAGATTAAAGCTTCTTTGAGTACCATTTTAGCTTGAAGGGCTAACTGAGAATAGAAATAATATTTGTAAAGAAGCCCAACAAATTGGACAAAATGGACTGAAACATGAAAACAAACAGTGGGAACTGATGTTGGTACATTCCTAGGGTACTAAAGAGCTGCAGTCTTCCTAAAGAAAATGAAGTTGTCTGAAATCAGCCTGAAAGTGTCATAAATTGATCTCAGCACCACAGGGCAAAGAACTCACTGTACCACTTCTTCCAATTTCCAATGCCTCCTAAAGCCTTTGGTGGGAATCAAGGATGTTCAGTTTGCTTCAGAAGGCACCTGGCATCTGGAAATGTACTGTCTGTAACTTGAAGGGAATAGAAATAGGAACTATAACTAGAGACCTGAAAATAGTTTGGAGGAAAGAATTGTCCTAATATATATACCCTCCTCCCCTCACTCATTCTCTTAGATTTGTTACCTCTCATCTACATGCAGCCACCTCTGTATCATATCAAATTTGTTTCTCTGTGTCTCCGACAGATGTAGTGACTAGGGAT
>NW_024844308.1:0-1059 GCF_019175285.1 Sceloporus undulatus
AATGCCAGCATTCTGCAGGATGGCACTATGGCTGTTAAAATGGTGACTAATTGCATTATTTCTACAGTGCAGATGCTTTCCCAGATTGCCAAAGATTTCACTTGGGTGTAAAGTTTCTGATTTCTGAATGGTCTCTGTGTAATGGTTATCTGGCAAATATGTGTTTGCCTGCAAATTGTCAACCTAGAAACCTCTGTGGCCTGTGAAAAAGGGGGAAATCTCCACACAGAGAGAAGGCAATAAACTCTTGGTTCTGTTTGACTCAACATTTTGCATAGTACATTAAGATAATTGTGACTTGAAACAGACAAGCCAATTAGACTGGTTTTGAGCCACTGGAAGTAAAGGACCTAGAAACTGTTGTACATTCACTGGTAACTTCATGACTTGATTTCTGTAATGCGCTCTACATGGGGCTACCATTGTGCCTAGTCCAGAAACTTCAACTAGTGCAAAATATGGCAGCCAGGCTGGTTGCCGGAAAAACTAGGAGTGACCGAATAACACCCATCTTAAAATCTCTTCACTGGCTGCCTATTAGTTTCCGGGCACAGTACAAGGTGTTGGTTATAACCTTTAAAGCCCTACATGGCTTGAGTCCAACCTATTTGAGGGATCGCCTGCTCCCATATAATCCGCCCCACACCTTCAAGTCCTCTGGGAGGAATCTATTGCAGCCTTTAAAAACCAGACCAACTGCTACCTCCCAGAGGGCCTTCTCTGCAATTGCTCCCAAACTATGGGAAACAGTCTGCCAAATGAGATCCGTCAAATTGCCAGGTTAGACAGCTTTAAAAAAGCTGTCAAGATGGATCTCTTCGGCAGGCCTTTCCTGAATAAAAGTGCCCGGCCACAGAATGACTGCCCCTCACATCATGTATCAGCCCACCACTCCGTCCTCACTGTATTTTTATTGTGTTTTTAATAGATGTTTTAATTGTAACTTGTTTAATCCTGTTTTAAGGGGGGGAATTTGGGACATAAATTTGTAAATGTAGATTTTAACATATTGTAAGCCGCTTTGATTGTCTTGTCACAGAAAAGCGGGATATAAATAAA
>NW_024844309.1:0-707 GCF_019175285.1 Sceloporus undulatus
TAAAATGGTGAAGGGTCTGGAAACCATGCCCTATGAAGAACACCTTAGCGAACTGGGGGTGTTCAGCCTGGAGAAGAGACGGTTAAGAGGTGATATGATAGCCCTGTTTAAATACTTGAAGGGATGTCATCTTGAGGAGGGAGGAAACTTGTTTTCTAATGCTCCAGAGACTTGGACCCGGAACAATGGATACAAGCTCCAAGAAAAGAGATTTCACTTCAATGTTAGGAAAAAGGAACTGGCAGTAAGAGCGGTTCAACACTGGAACCCACTCCTTCCTCAGAGTGCAGTCGGGTCTCCTTCCTTAGAGGTCTTTAAACAGAGGCAGGATGGCCATCTGTCGGGGATGCTTTGGCATAATAGGGTTGGACTGGATGGCCGTTGTGGTCTCTTCCAACTCTATGATTCTATGAATCCAAGAGTGTGTACAGTATATCCCCCAGAATTCCAAAGCACGGATCTGTCAATCTGCATTAATCCTACAGTGTAGGTGCAGCCTTTATTATCTGTCTTTTATTGCCCTTTGTCCATGTGAGCAAGAAGGGGAATGGCCTCTGCCTGCATTGAGATCCTTCACTATCATCTTAACTGAGAAGCTCTACAGACCACCCCTAAGGGACGGCCTGCAGTCGCCCCTTTTTCCGATGGATCAGGGCTGCGGCAGGCTCACCCCGTGGCCCTGATCTGGCCTGTCAAGGGTGTGAAAA
>NW_024844309.1:807-1059 GCF_019175285.1 Sceloporus undulatus
CTACAGACCACCCCTAAGGGACGGCCTGCAGTCGCCCCTTTTTCCGATGGATCAGGGCTGCAGCAGGCTCACCCCGTGGCCCTGATCTGGCCTGTCAAGGGTGTGAAAAGGAGCCGCAAAAAGCAGCTCCTTTTTGCCCCCTCAAAAGGGCACCATAGCCGCATTGCCACAGCTATGCAGCACTTCTTTGGGGCTGCGTTATGTGGAGCAGCACATGGCATCAGGGTGTCCTGAGAGGCAGAGTTGGGCATG
>NW_024844310.1:0-1059 GCF_019175285.1 Sceloporus undulatus
TCCCTACTTTCTTTCTGCACACAGATAAAGACTCGTTTGTTTCAATGAGCCTTTGAGAACTGATTGCTTAGGCAGGAGGTCTTGGATGATGATGATGATGATGATGATGATGATGATGATGATGATGATGATGATGATGATAGCAACAATAACAATAAAATATTTCTTTCCCACCTTGGCTCAAGACAACGTACAACTTATTAAAATACAAAACACAAATTACTTAATATACTCATGTATAAGTCTATAAATTTGAGTTAAAAAAAAATTGACCCCAAGAACCTGGGTGGACTTACCCACGGGTCAATGCAAGTGCTGTACCTTAATTCAAAGTAATGTCCAGAGAGGAGATACAATGAAAACATTGTTACATCTTATTCTCAATGCATCTCTTTGGAAGGGTATATTCCCAACTGCCTTAAAGCAGGCAATAGTAAAACCAATTCTGAAAAAACCTTCCCTTGATCCCCTGTTGAGTAACAATTATAGACCAGTTTCCTTGCTACCATTTTTGGGCAAGGTGATCGAGAGGGTGGTTGTATTTCAATTCCAGGCTGTCTTGGAGGAAACCGATTATCTGGACCCATTTCAAACTGGCTTCAGGGTGGGATACGGAGTTGAGACTGCTATGGTCGCCTTAGTCGATGATTTCCGTCTGGCCACTGACAGGGGTAGCGTAACCCTGTTAGTGTTCTTGGACATCTCAGCGGCTTTCAATACCATCGACCATGGTATCCTTCTGGAACACCTGAGAGAATTGGGTATCGGGGACACTGCGCTCCAGTGGTTCCGGTCCTATCTCTCGGGGAGGTTCCAGATGGTGAGGCTGGGGGACAGTTGCTCTCGTAAAAGAGAGCTTACATCGGGCGTCCCTCAGGGTGCCATTCTGTTTAACATCTACATGAAGCCGCTGGGAGAGATCATCCGGAACCATGGAGCACGGTGTTATCAGTACGCTGATGACACCCAGATCTACCTCTCCATGTCTCCGACTGATACAGTGACTATGGCGGGTTACAGACGGGCAGGGGAGGACGTCTTGGAGGTGTATTTAGCTGA
>NW_024844311.1:0-500 GCF_019175285.1 Sceloporus undulatus
AGCCTTCACACGGGCTTTACCTGAATGCCGTCATGAACACGCCCCCCGCACGCCCCAAGCGGGAAGAAGCGGCATTAAAAAGGTGCTGCTTTTTTCCGCTTCTTTTTGATTTGCGGCATACCTGCGCAGCTCTGTCTGTAAGCCCCTGCACCGATACGTCAGAATTGCTACGCCGCTAATTTAAGTTGCCGGTTTAAAAGCTCCGTGTCAGCTGCGTCCCATAATGGGTCGGGTTCCCGGGACATGCGTGGTTTGCAGTCAAGCTTTAATTGCAACGTCCGCTGCCATGGAGCTGTGGAAGCTGAGGCACAGCTGCGGCGCATTTTAAGCCTCGTAACCCTAACCCTAGAGCCACTTGTGCGCATGCGTTGCTAGAACCGCGGGAAGTTGTAAGTTTTGCCGGTGGATGTTTTGGTTGTAGAAAGTGATAAGGGAAAGTTTGGGATTTAAAGTGACCCCCTACACACATTCCTGCGCCATTTTCACCTGGGAACGGGCAC
>NW_024844311.1:600-1059 GCF_019175285.1 Sceloporus undulatus
CCACCAGCACCCCGAAAAAAGGCAAGGGGACGTCTTGGTCTCATACTGAGACGGCTGACCTCATAGCTATATGGTCCCAGCCAAACATTTTGCAGAAACTGGAGCAGTCCTACCTGAATGCTGACACATATCGAGAAGTGGAAGAAGCCATGAGAGCTGCTGCACCAGTACACCAGAATTGCTACGCCGCTAATTTAAGTTGCCCATTTAAAAGCTCCGTGTCTACTGCGTCGCATAATGGGTTGGGGTCTTGGAATATGCACAGTTTGCAGTCAGGCTTTAATTGCAGCGTCGGCTGCCATGCAGGTGTGGAAGCTGCAGCACAGCTGCAGTGCATTTTAAAACTCCTAACCCTAACCCTAACCCTAACCCTAGAGCAACATGTACGCATGCACTGCTTGGAAAGTTTGGACTTTAAAGTGAACCCCTACACACATTCCTGTGCCATTTTCACCTAAC
>NW_024844312.1:0-1059 GCF_019175285.1 Sceloporus undulatus
TGGGCAGTTCTAGAAGTGCCCATAACCAACTTGGCTGCCATATTCTGTACCAATTGAAGTCTCCGAACTTGGCACAAGGGTAGCCCCATGTAAAGTGTGTTACAGAAATCAAGCTGAGAGGTGACCAGCTTAATGCCAAGTTTATTTAATGCCAGCTACAGACTCCACCACATGCACAAAACAGGCAAGGGTACAGACCTTTTATATAATGAGTAGCCAGGTTACAAGCTAAACAATGTAGAGTGTGTTACAGAAATCAAGCTGAGAGGTGACCAGTGCATGTACTACTGTTTCAAGGTCTTGTTGCTCCAGGAAGTGGCGCAGTTGGTGTATCAGCCGAAGCTGACAACAAGTGCTCCTGACTTTTGCATCCACCTGAGCCGTCAGATGAAGTGATGAATCCAGGAGCACTCCCAAACTGCGGACAGAGTCTTTCAGGGGAAGTGTGAACCCATCCAGAACTGGCTGACATAACTCCATTCCAGAATTCGGGGTCCCCATTACAAGTTCCTCCGTTTTACCTGGATTCAATATGGGTTTGTTTTCCCTCATCCATTCCATTAGCACACTAAGACAGGCATTCAGAGGAGAGACACCATCCTTAGTCACTGAATCAGTCAGAGACAGACAGGTTGCATAATTGTAATGGTATTTCATTTCAAATAAATAATTGCATGAATAAAGGGATTCATGGCATATTGCGACCTCAGGCTGATGCTCCTTACCTGCAGAAATGAGATGGGACCATTGTGACTTTAGGCTAATGCTGCTTACCTGAAGGTTTGAGATGTGACCATTGCAACCTGAGGCTGATTCTCGTTGCCTGAAACATTGAGACTGGTCCATTGTGACTTCAGTCTGATGCTCCTTGAATGAAGGATTGAGAGGGTACTATTGTGACTTCAGGGTGGTGCTCTTTATCTGGAGGATTGAGACTGGCCCATTGCAACCTCAGGCTGATGCTCCTTGCCTCAAAGATTGAGACGGGAGAATTGTCAATTCAGACTGGTGCTGTATACCTGAAGGATTGGGACTGGCCCATTGCATGTCAGAAACAGT
>NW_024844313.1:0-1059 GCF_019175285.1 Sceloporus undulatus
TCTATGATTCTATGATTCTAATCTGTCATTATACCAGTACACCAGCAGTTCATTACTGTGACACTAATAATAGCCTTCTTATGAACAAAGCAACATACTCTCATAACTACCAAAAGAATCAGGCTTTTCAAACAAGGCCTCATTAAGTATCCTCCAAACTACGAGAGACACAGTGAGGAAAAATGAGAACTTACCAGCTTGCTGTGTTGATTTTTCTTTGATTTTCTTTGATTTGATTTCCTCAAGGGTTTTGATCCCAAAATTCAAACCACCATCTGAAAAACTAGTTTGCTCCGACTTTCCACCAAAAAACCCAGTGAATGCAGGAATTAGTGAGTGCCGGGGAGGGGACGCCCAACCTCAGGCAACAGTGCACCACTGCAAGATACCTCCCTGCCCTTCCTCACTCTCTTGGGTCTAACTCCTGGCAAAAGGCTTCTTGGAAGGGAGGAAGGAAGAACAAAGCATGGCAGCCCTGCCCACCACCCTCAACACCCTCACCTACCTTGGTTACCCCCTCCTCTGCCTCTTGACAGTTTCTTCTGCCGAGTCTGACCTCCTTGCTTTCTGGCCAAAGGAGCCCCCCCCTTCAGGAGACCAGCAGGAGGCAGAAGAGGCGATCACCAAGGCATGAGTGGTGAGGGCAACGACGGTGGCGGGCAGAGCAGTCATTATCTTTCCTTCCACGGAGCCCTCTGCTGGGAGTGGGATTCAAAAGGTCACCGCCAGTAGAGAGGAAGGAGGAGCAGGGATGTAGCTACCTAGGGCCAGCTGTATGGCCTTCTGGTTTAATATACCAGAATGCCTGATTTACAGCTCTTGATTTTTAAGTTTCATTCATAAGAACTTCAGCTAAATTTAATTTATGGCCCTGTCCAGATGGGCCTATAGGGCATCCTCATCACGTGCTACGGGTTGGCCGAGGGCGTATTGCCCATACGTGCCTCACCCCAGGATGTGACGAGGATGTTGAAATGGCAGCTGTAAGGGTATCTGCTCAAATTTTGGGGAATATTAATTAGCTCAACACACCAATATGGGGCTCCTTACAAGTACCCC
>NW_024844314.1:0-1059 GCF_019175285.1 Sceloporus undulatus
CCTGGCTTGACAAGACTTGGGGGTGAAACAGACTAGCCAACAAAGCCAGCTTCTAACCGGCTTGGGGACGTGGTGTGCAGAAGCAGGCTTCATGCCACCTGGCTGCCCAGATACACCTGGCTGCACATACGTCTGGTGGTACAGCAGGGACGTAGCCAGGATTTTGGGAAGGGGGGGTCCAGACTAAGTGCCACCATTTTGAGATGCTAAGAGCCCCCCCAAGACACAAAATGTAGGACATGATGCACGAGAAAATGTAGGACAAATTGTAGGATGTTCAAAAATGGAGAACACACCCAACTAAAAGCCAAAAACATTAATACAAAACAATATAAATTCATGTTTCTCAGTCATGCTCAAAATGGAGAACATTTTGACATTCTTCCTGGATAGGAGATTGGGATATAGCTTTGTGTGTTAGACTAGGAGGAACTTCCTGAGAGTAAGGGCTCTTCAACAGTGGAACACACTCCTTCCTAGGAGTGCAGCAGAGTCTCCTTCTTTGGAGGTCTTTAAGCAGAGGCTGGATGACCATCTGTCGATGGGGATGTTTTGATTGAGAGTTCCTGCATGGCAGAATAAAGGGGTTGGACTGGGTGGCCCTTGCAGTCTCTTCCAACTCTAGGGTTCTATGACTCTGGAGATCAGGATTCAATGAAAATCTGATTCTCTCCAACAGAGAAGGCTAAATATCTTACATGGGGTACATGTCGATGATGTGGCTTATGCATCATGTCCAAATTGTGCGGTGCACACGGGACATCACAGCGCTTGTCACACTTTCTCAGCCTTAAGGGAAGGTGAAGGCAAATCCCCCAAAACCATTGGGCAAGTCACATTCTCTCAGCCTCAGAGGATGGCAAAGACAAACCCTCTCTGAACAAACCTCCCAAGAAAACCTTGAAGGCGCACACTCGCACACACCCAAGTCACCAAAGGCAGACTCTCTGAACAAACCAAGAAAACCCACTAGGCAAGGAAGTCACACACTCTCAGCCTCAAGGAAAGGCTCGCAAAGGCAAACTCTCTGAACAAACCAAGAAGACCCACTAGGCAAGG
>NW_024844315.1:0-1059 GCF_019175285.1 Sceloporus undulatus
GGTGTCCCTAATAAAAAATGGAACATCAAGGTAAATGTATACTTTTTGGGAACATTTTCAAACCGTGTATGCTTAAATCTGTGTATAAAAAATCCGTGTATAAGAAGGGCCGACTGTATGTTATTTTTTCCTCTGGTACCGCATTTTCTGTTGAAGAAGTACTGACCAAGATACACATCTTTCATTCACTGAAGTATACCTGTATACTCCTAGGCTCACCCAGTGTGGCCAAGATATAAACACAGTCAATGGGATGGTTGCAAGAAGAGAAAATATGTGGTTGCACTTTTTTTCTTTACCACATGAGGATGCATTAATTAAAAAGTTATTAATAACAGAAAAATGCAGAAATTTCAAGTTTTCTTCACCACACACACACATTCACATTGTACACTCTTGTTGCACAGGCTAGAGTCCAGAATCCTAAATACAGAACCTTAAAACTCATGAAATGTCCATACTAAAAAGATAGCATTTTTAGTATTTAGTCCTATGTTAGCAGCGCTCAGCAAGAGATAGAGGACAGCTGGAAGAGTTCACATCTCAATGTCTCATAAAATATGCTTCACTCAATATTGTCCTATCAGTCTCACTTTAGCTTCCTATGTATCATTAGCTTCCACTGTAGCTTTAGCTTCCAATGACCTTCTTCCAATGTTTTACGGCAGGATAAACCATCTGGTGCTCTTCAGATACTCCAGACATTAAATCCCACAATTCCTGACCACTGGCTGTTTCGGCTCAAAGTTATAGGAGTTGCAGTCCAAAGAAAATCTTACAGTCAAGATATAATATTCAGTCAAAATCTACTCTCCTGTAACTTAAAACCATTAGACCTCTGGGGAGCAGAGAACAGACTTGGGGAGGGTGTTCTCTTGTTCCACCGCCATCACAGGTATAGCTGGGAAGGACATGGGAGAGATCCATCAAAGTGGCTGCCCTCAAGCAACAGTTCTAGGAGTTGCAATTCTTTGTCCAACCTACATTATTTTATTTTATTTGTCTTATATCTTGCCTTACTCCTTATACAGGACCCAAGGCAGCCCACATCATTAAAAA
>NW_024844316.1:0-1059 GCF_019175285.1 Sceloporus undulatus
GGGGGAGAGAGAAGAGCCCAAATCTAGGCCAAAGCCAAGAGGAGGCAGACAGAGGGATCTCAAAGCCCCTTTTGGGGAGAGGGACATCCCCCTACTATTAAAAAGTAGGCTGGCTGCATTTACCCAGAGGACCTCCTCTTCTGTCACTTCCAAGTTAAGAAATAGCCTCTAGAAGAGATCTGATATATCACTGGTTTTTAATGCTTTAAAAAGGCAACCAAGAAGTATCTCTTTCCAGATTAACATTCCAGCAATCTCCTATTAATTTAATTGATTTTTCAACAAATGCTCTGACTGCCTCTGCCCTTGTGATGATCTCCTGTGGTCCAAGAAGCCAAACTGCGACCCTCTTATGGCTCTTAGCCCAGCAGACTCTTAAATTCCTTAAATCACGCTGCCATCATCCAGTGAATGATAAAAGGATTTCCCTTAACCTACACTGGGACCAGTTAAGGAACCTTATTTCTCCTCCTTTACTGATTTTCCAAGCATCAACCGAGCCAAGACACATGTAAAAGGAGTGTCAAGTAGTAGATACTCCAAGGAGGTATTTATTATAGAGAACAAAATATAACTAAAATATAAGTCCTACAAGATATTAGGAATCTTCCAGGCACAATATTTGTAAGTATATAATATTCAATTCATACAAGCTATTAAAAAACCAAATAAACCTAAGCGTCCAATTCTGAGACTAACTTCCAAGATCCGCTTTTTAAATCTCTCTCTCTCTCGATCTCCAACTGACACAATTCCCCCAACTGTCTCTTGGTCTCTCAGGCCTTATATCTCCTTCTCACGGGAGCTTCCAGAAGAACCTTTATCTTGCTCTCTGATTGGTCAAGAGAGCCTTCCGTAGCAGTGATGTCATTCTGCATTTGCATAAACCTCCCTTTACTGCCTGAAGAAGACCTCCATTGATTGGAGCCCTGTTATTACAACAACAACAACACTTCTTTTCCTTGGAAGAGATTCACAACTATCCCTTCTTTCCTGGCTGGGAAGAATAGGAGGATTCCAGAGGTTCCCATTTCTACTAAGATTAGGAGCTCCCAAATT
>NW_024844317.1:0-1059 GCF_019175285.1 Sceloporus undulatus
CAGGTACTTCAATATCATTGGAAGCAACATTATTCGGGGTGGGGGGGTGGGGTGGAGTTTTCTCTGGGGGGTGAGGCTCTGTCTGGGGGGAGAGAAGACCCAAATCTAGGCCAAAGCCAAGAGGAGGGAGATGGAGGGACCCCAAAGCCCCTTCTGGGGATACTGACACTCCCCGGCAACCTCGGAACTAGGCTTAAAGGCCCACAGGTTCCGGATTAGGCACCCCCCATATACATACTGTTTCCTTCAAAACAACCGTGTGGAGGAGGACCAGCGGAGAGACCCTCAACCCCAGAAAGAATGTCCCCCCCTCGGTTCTGGGAACATGCTGAAAGGGCCTTGGACTCTCTTGAAGTGATGTTAAAGGAGGAGAAGGAAGGAATAGAGTGAAAGTGCCAAGGAACGAAAAGCATAAAGGGAATGCTGAAGTGGGGGGGGGGGGGGCCTCAGACCCTTCCCAGGGCCCCCCCCCCCCCCCCCCGAACCCATCTCACTTTGACAATTTAAATTACTATTTCACAGAGAACATCTCTCAGATAACAGCCGAATTGGATGCCGGCATTATTGCAGAGGCTATAGGTGAGGTGTCCAGTGACTCCGTGAATAAGATCATACTGGGTCTATTTGAATCTGTGAATATTGAGGACATGAACAAGCTCCTTGGAAGTGTGAAGAAGACAACTTGCCCTCTCGGCCCTTGCCCTTCATGGCTGGTCATCCAAGGAGGAGATGCACTTAGGACTCAACTGAGATATGCTTCTCTTAGGGAGGGCTATTTTCCATCTTGCTTAAAGAAGCAGTGTTAAGGCAGTTTATGGAAAAGCCCTCCCTAGATCCCTTGGTCATGAGCAAATACAGACCAGTCTCCCATCTTCCATTTCTAAGCAAGGTGATTGAGTGGGCAGTTGCTCTTCAACTCCAAGTGGTCTTGAATGAAACAGATTATCTGGACTCATTTCAAACTGGCTTAAGGATGGGATACAGAGTCGAAATTGTTATGCTCACCTTAGAAGATGATCTCTTCTTGAATACTGACAGGGAAAATGTGATCCTGCTGGT
>NW_024844318.1:0-1059 GCF_019175285.1 Sceloporus undulatus
ATTTGACACCGCTTTAACTGCTCTGGCACCATGCTATGGAATCCTGGGATTTAAATTTTGGGAGGAGAATTCGCCTTCTCAGTCAGAGAGCAGTGGAGCTACAACAAACTACAAATCCCAGGGCTCTATAGCATGGAACCCGCAGGATGACCAGATGTCCTCTTTTTCTGGGGTATACCTTACATTTCAGTCTTCTGCCCAGGAGGAATCCCAAAAATGTCCTCCCTTTTGAGTATCACTAAGAAGCATGAATTTATATCTATATGAGGGGTTTCAGCTTTTACTGGCCATGTCCTCCATTTTACTTGAAACTCTTACATTTTGCGGTGCCTTGTCCTCCTTTGCGGTTAGTACAACTGGTCACCATGGGAGCCAAAGGCAGCTGAAGTGGCGTCAAACTGCAGCCCTGGTCCTCTCACCTGGTGACCCTTCTGGTTTTCTTTCTTGTGACACCCTTTTCTGCCCCTTGGGTGAAGATTTTTAGTTTTTAGGGGTCATACATGGACCACTACTATCCCATAAATTCATGGGATGTGACCCAGATTTTCCCACATCATTACAATGAATAATGCTTCCAGCTTGCAAAAGGAAGATGTGTGCATTAGTCGCCATTCCAAATATCACAGCAGTCAATTAACCTGTAAAAACCTAATTGGCTTTTTGACTCATTCTCAATACTGTGATGAGAGATTGGACCCTAAGTTTTATGTCATTTTTAGCTTTAACAAATGAAATCAAGGAGTGAAAATAATTATGAGGGGCAACAGGGGTGCCAAAATATTTCTCGCCCAGGGTGGCAAAATACCTAGAGCCGGCCCTGGGAACAACTGTCCCCAAGCATCTCCATCTAGAATCTGCTTGAGAGATAGGACAAGAACCACTGCAACGCATTGCCCCCATCCTCAATTTCCTTCTGGATGCCATGGTCGATGGTAGATAATAATAATAATAATATGTTTTATTTATAAACCGCTATTCCTAATAGATCATAGCGGTGTACAAGAAAAAAAAAATAATAATCTGATTCTTCCAAGACTACATTGAGTTGAAGAGCAACTG
>NW_024844319.1:0-1059 GCF_019175285.1 Sceloporus undulatus
TACTTCCCTGGATCTAGACACTATACTTCTATTGATGCAGCCTAAATTCGCATTGGCTTTGTTAGCTGCCACATCACACTGTTGACTCATGTTCAACTTATGGTCTACTTGGACTCCCAGATCCCTTTCACACGTAGTTTCATTCAGCCAGGTGTCACCCATCCTATATCTGTGCTTTTCATTTTTCCACCCTAAGTACAGTACCTTACATTTCTCCGTGTTGAATTTCATTTTGTTAGCTTTGGCCCAGTTTTCTAGTCTGTTCAGGTCATTTTGAATATTGATCCTATCCTCTGGAGTATTAGCTACTCCTCCTAATTTGGTGTCATCTGCAAATTTGATAAGTATTCCCCCAATTTTGACCTCCAAGTCATTGATAAAGATGTTGAATAGAACTGGCCCGAGGACAGAGCCTTGTGAGACCCCACTGGTCACTTCTCTCCAGGATGAAAAGGAGCCATTGTTGAGCACCCTTTGGGTTCGGCCAGTCAACCAATTACAGATCCATTTAACAGTTACTTTGTCTAGCCCACATTTTACAAGCTTGTTTGCAAGAATATAATGGGGAACTTTGTCAAAGGCCTTACTGAAATCAAGATATACTATATCCACAGCATTCCCTTCATCTAACAAGTGGGTAATTTTATCAAAAAAAGAGATCAGGTTTGTCTGGCATGACTTGTTTCTCTGAAACCTGTGTTGACTTTTTGTGATTATGGAATTGCTTTCTAGATGTTCACAGGCTCTCTGTTTAATGATCTGCTCTAGAATCTTTCCTGGGATTGATCTCAGACTAACTGGACAATAATTGTTTGGATCCTCTTTCCCCCCCTTTTTGAAGATGGGGACGTTTGCCCTCCTCCCGTCTGCTGGGATCTCTCCTGTTTTCCATTAGTTCTCAAAGATTATTGCCAATGGCTCCGATATTACATTTGCCAGTTCTTTTAATACCCTTGGATGTAGTTCATCTGGTCCTGGAGACTTAAATTCATTTAGATTAACAAGGTATTCCTCTACTATCTCTTTACTTATTCTGTGCTGAAATTCCCCTAATCTGTC
>NW_024844320.1:0-1059 GCF_019175285.1 Sceloporus undulatus
GCTGTGACTGCTGCATGACTGTTATTGTTCAGACAATTTTGTGCTACTTTACAGTAAACAGAAGAATAGAAATGCTTTTGTTTTGTTAAAATATTACAGTCCTAAGAGATGCATCACATTGGTGATGTTTAAAACAAGCATATTAACAGATCAACTTTTTGTATTCATGTATGGCAATATTTCTGATTTCAAAACTCTTTATTATATATACAACTTTCTCATCCTCCATTCTATTGTCATCATTATCTCAAATTCTCAGATTGTTTCTGAGCAAAAAATCCTCTTTATGTCATTAACAATAAAATCACTGTAGATAAATATCTGCACTACACAGTACAATGTGTATTTACCTTTTCAATAAGATCCAAGCACTCTCCATTATCTGTCCAGTCAATGTCTTCCCATAGGAGTCCTTCTCTAGCAGAACAAAGAAAGAGATTTTATTATGGTTACAAAAAGGAAGAATTTTTACTCTGTTCTTTAGGGATACTGAAGGAAATATCCTTGTTTCTTCTCATCACATAAGTCCAGTCACCAGTTGATGAACTGGCTCTAGTAACTATGCATAAGAAAGAATTGACCACAATAAGCCAAAGCACTGAGACTTCCCAATGATCTATCACAATGACAGACAAAAAGGAACTAGATTTCATTGGGAATGCACAGCTCATATGCATGCAGACAAGGGGACAGGATTATTGCCAAAACACCACTATGGAAGCTTCCACAGATCTCTGTGCAGGCACAGAGTGACCCATATATGTGAGTCACAGAGGCTACAAAGAATAAATGACAGTACAGTGGTACCCCGGGATACGAAATAACCGCGTTACGAAATTTCCGGGATACGAAAAAGTTAGACTAGAAAAAACTGTTCCAGGTTACGATATTTTTTTCGGCTTACGAAAATTACAGTACAAACCAAGAGCCCTCCAGAGACAGTCTCTCCCAGCATCCTAGGCTACAGAATTAATGCAGGTTGATACCTCTTTAACTGCCGAGGCCTACTCTTCGGTGGAAGCCGGGCTGGGCCCCGAGGAGAGCTTCCTCTCGCTGGCC
>NW_024844321.1:0-1059 GCF_019175285.1 Sceloporus undulatus
TTTTTGTTGTGTGTCTTGAAGTGGTTTCTGACTTATGGGGACGCTATCCTGGGTTGTTCTTGGCAAGATTTGTTCAGAGGAGCTTTGCCATTGCCTTCCCTTGAGGCTGAGAGAGTGCGACTTCCCCAAGGTCACCCAGAAGGTTTCTTTTTTAAATCTTTATTGTATTAAAATACATATAACTTGAATAGATGGTTCCTTACTCCCTGGAAAATGAAAAGAAACGTATAGAGTATCAGACGGAAACTGTTGGAGATGGAAAAACAAAAAGGGTGCCCTTTACCACTCCATGTAAACCGATTTGATCTTTATGGAAAAGTGGCATATAAATAAAATTTATTATTTATTTATTTATTTATTTATTTATTATTATATGTGGTGGGGTTGTGAGGAAATTCAGACATTTTGGGAAATGATTCATGAATCCATTCAACAGATACTCGAAATTAAATTCCTAATGAACCCAAAGTTGTATCTTTTGAATATAACTTTGGTACTAAATTCAAAAGAAGAAAACAAAATTTGGAGAATTTTACTTTATTTTGTTACGGCAGAAATAGCTAAATGATGGAAATCTGAAAAGAGACCAACTTGGGAAAACTGGATGTGAAAGTAAATGATTCCAGGGAATTGGATAGACTTTCATGTATAGCCCAAAATCATGATAAAGGCAGAAGAAAGGAGGAGTGGAAGAAAGTTTTGCTAAAGTGAGAAAAGAATGGGAATTAAACTTGTCGCTAGTGGAGGACTAATCAAAGTCCTCTCTTTTTACTCTTCTCAGTGGATTTGGGAGAATGAAATTTAAAGATCTTTAAGAATATTATGTTATTCATGTTATAAATTGAATATAAGCATATTCTGTTTCTTTTTGCCTTCTTATATAAATCCCAGGTCAACAGAGGATGATCGAATGACTCACTGTGTATATTAAAAACAATAGAGAGATCCATGCAATGAAATTGATGTGAACATCTGTATAAATATATATTTCTTCAGTTGTTGTTAACCTGTAACCTCCTTCTAACAGGGCTTCCTCTTTCACACCTCCATCCTTTAATA
>NW_024844322.1:0-1059 GCF_019175285.1 Sceloporus undulatus
CAAATGCCAGCATTGTGGGAAAGGTTTTTCTTCGAAGTCAAACCTAGTGATGCATCAGAGAATCCACACTGGAGAGAAGCCATACAAATGCCAGCATTGTGGGAAAGGTTTTTTGCCAAAGTCAGACCTGGTGAGACATCAGAGAGTCCACACAGGAGAGAAGCCACACCAATCCCAGTAGTAAACTTGTATTATTTTTGTCAATAAGGAATTCAAAAAAATATATTTTCAACCCCGTGGTGCTAAGGAAAGGCCCTTGTGATTTTATTTGTTAGGTTTGTCTGTCCATATGTCTGTTTATGTTTTAAGGTTGTATTTTGTTAAGTTTAGGTTTTCATCGCTAATAGTATAGATAATTACTTTGGGTTGTATATTTGGCTGGGGGTTGTGGGTTGTGGTATAAGTTAGGTAGATGGGGGACTGGGATTTGTTACAGCTGGTTAGAATAGTTTTGGGAATGATAGCTTTTGCAATGTGTGCAATGTTGACTTAAGAAAGTTGGGGGCAGGTATTAACAGAAAGGGCTAATTTCTGGGAATGGCAAAAGGGGGCGTGTTTCCTGTGGGGCATAGACTGTGGGAATTGGAGGTGGGGGCTAGGTTTGAAAGAGGGTGATGTTTTAGGTTTTGGGGGTTTAATGTATTCTTTGTATTGGAGTGGGAAGTTCTGGCTTACTGGATTTCTGTGTGTTCTCAATAAAGTTCTTTGCTGTTTCAACACACTGGACTCTTTGATCCATAGAAGTTCTGAATTTGCCCAAAACTGACCCTTTCGTCTCTCCTCAGTTCTCAGCTCCATTCCCAGCCGTAAGAACTTCAGAGGCAAACACACATACACACACACACACTCCGAGAGACAGGGCAGTGACAGTCATTTCTCCTGAAGCCATTCCTGCCCTCTCAGTCTGTTGTTAGGAAGATAGGAAAGTGGGGAGAGCCCTTATTGATTCAGAGGAATGGCTTGAGGGTCTGGTGTGGGGCCCTTGGGGGGTTATAAGAAGGAAGGAAGCCCTTCCCCTCAAAGAAAGGCAAGGGGCCTGCCAGGCCTCCTCTCCCTCTT
>NW_024844323.1:0-1059 GCF_019175285.1 Sceloporus undulatus
GTTGCCTTGATTCATAAGAACACCCTTTCCTTAGCCAGGAACCATGTCTGACAAACTACCTATATCGAGTGTATTTACCTGACCCTGAAGGCCAGAGGTAGTTTGGGGATTCTGTTGGTTTACCGGCCACCCCGTGCGCTAACAGACTCCCTAGCCGAGCTGACACAGCTGGTCTCGGAGCTGATGTTGGAGTCCCCTAGGCTTCTTGTCCTGGGGGACCTCAACATCCCCTGCGAGGCCAGCCAAGGTCCATCTGGTGTGGCTCGGGAGTTCATGGCTACCATGACTGCCATGGGCCTATCCCAATTGGTCTCAGGGCCTACACATTCTGCTGGTAATACACTTGATATGGTCTTTTGTACGGACATGGAAGATCCGTGGGCGGAGGTAACTAATATCTCCGCTTTCTCATGGATGGACCATTTCCTGGTTGAGGCTAAATTCAAGGCTTTTACCCAGATCCCTCCCGGGGGTGGCAGACTTATTAGAATGGTCCACCCTCGAAGGCTGATGGAACCCAAAAGGTTCCAAGAGGCCCTAGAGGGGTATATGGTTGGAACTGACGGCGATTCTGTTGATGCCCTGACACCTGGGACACTGACCTCTCCTGGGCTATACACAGTATCGCTCCCAAGCGCCCCTCAGGCCTGCTTCCAAAAAACAGCCCTGGTATACGGAAGATCTCAGGGAAAGGAAGCGGGTTCTGCGATGACTAGAGCATGACTGGCAAAGACATCAGGACTTAGCCGACAAGGCACTCCTAGACTCTCTTTTGAAGGCCTACGGAGTGGCGATCGGTGCAGCAAAGAATTCGTTCTATGCTGCACGTATCACGTCTGCGGAGTTGCGTCCAGCAGAGCTGTTCAGGGTAGTGAGGGAGCTTACTCAGCTGCCCTCCGCCCTGAACTCTATTTTGGTACCATCCAAGGCCTGCTGCGACGAGTTTAACAACTTCTTTGCAGATAAAACCTCTCGGATAAGGGCTGATCTTGACGCCAGTATTTCTTCAGGATCCAGAATAGAGGTCTCCAGAGCTTCCGTAGACTCAATTGTACTGGA
>NW_024844324.1:0-1059 GCF_019175285.1 Sceloporus undulatus
TCGCCAGGATTCTGGATGCAAAGAAATGGAGATCGAAAGAGCTGCCCAGTCTTGAAGGATAACTATTTTCACCAAATTCAGAATTATAGTAAAGGGTAAACCGTTCCAACAACTAAGTAAACCAATAGATTTCTTCCAGCATAGATAGAGAAAAGTAATGATCTCTTTAACCACTAACATAGTATCTTAAGATCTAGCTGATAATAGCATATAATCATATCACCCCATTTCTTCTTAATGTGGTCTAAGACTTTGCACCAGTCCTTAGAAACAGTCTCCCAGGAGCCTTCTTTAATCCTAAAGAGAGTTTATCCATTTGTATCATTTCATATAAGTAAACAGACCATCTTCTAGAACTTATACTTCAAATGGACAACTGAACCGACAGAAGATAAGCGGATTGCAAGAGAGGACTAAGCTTTATAAATCAATGGTGGCAGAAGTCTTTTAGTGCAGAAGATGAGAACGTTAGAAGAAGTAGTTGATAGATTAGCAAGGTGTGTACAAGATGTAGATTCAGAGGCAGATTCGTAAAGAGAAGAGAGAAGAGTAAGTAAGTGAAGAAGGTTAGAGTATGTATGAACGAGGAAGAAGAGACACAGGAAAGTGTGATTAGTTGGATGAGTGAGGAAAGAAAGATAAAAGGAGCGGGGAGCTGATCCGAAGAAGGTATGAGATGGGAGAAGCCAAAGAACTGACTGTTCAACCTCTGAGGATAAAAGGCTACATACAGATATTGATAACTCATATACCTTGTCAATGTAACTGTCTGTTGTTTTTTAGAAAGATGTATGTATGTTTTATTTTAAACTCAATAAACTTTATTTAAAAAGAAGAAGAAAGGAATCGCCTGTGATAACACAAAACGTTGTCGCCTGAATTCGCATCATTGGACCCGCAGTGGCTTCGGATCTGATCTGCAAAGAGCTGCAAAAACCTCCATGTGATAAACACCGTCTTTGAGATTTCACAAGGCTCTGTGGTTTTGGGAACAAGAAACTAATTACCATAATTGTTCCTGATGATGATGATGATGATGATGATGATGATGATGATGAT
>NW_024844325.1:0-1059 GCF_019175285.1 Sceloporus undulatus
AGCCTCACAGCTGGTGCTAGAGTACGTTAACCAGTGAATCTGTTACCCTGGCAAGTCAATTTTGCTCCTCCTCATAAGTATTAGGTATATATGTGACTATATATATATATATATATATATATATATATATATATATATATTGTTTAAATACCATTTGAGAACAGCATTTGCAACTATCTTTTGCTAGAAAACTGTTAATTGCAGTCTTCTCTTCATGAATGTCACTGAATCAATGGCTTTGTTCTGTGTGCATTTTAAATTTCACCACTCTCACTGGACAGGTATATGGACCCTTCCCTTGATAAAACACTTATGGACTGTAGAACTGCAGTGAACTTGCTCTATATGCAGGTAAGTTCTAGAACAAGCACTATTTTTACTTCAGAAAATAACTAATGTAAACTTGTGTTTAAAATCAGTATTTTTTTAAATGAGCAAGCACAACAATCTTCTACCCCCATCCTGCTAACCTTATGATGTATATACTAATCGGGTGAGATATACAGAATGTATAAAGCAAGACTAGATGTGAGAGCTGAAATACTGTGTTTAAACTGAGTCAGCCCTATAGAAACCAGTGTGATGATGGTGTTAAAAGCAAAAGGAATCCATCGGTAAGTGCTATTAAAAACATCCCCCAGGGTTTATTTTCCTAGAGTCTCTGTCCTCCCAAGTACTGGAGTACTCAAGATGTGAACCTGACTGAAAGAAAAGATCTAGGGACGGTTTGATTTAGGGATATACGCAATAGCTGATTGTAGGGTTTAGTATTCTTCAACACTTTTTTCCTGTTAAAATCAGATACGCACCGTTTATCATTGCAACAGATTTACTTATTTATGTCCTGCTTCTGTTGCAGACAACTTGGATTCAAGATGGCTTACAAAATTAATGCAAATACACTATGGCTGCTTCTGCACTGCAGAAATAATCCAGTTTGACACCACTTTAAAGGCCATGGCTCAGTGCTTTGGAATCCTAGGATTTGTTGGTTGCTGTAGCACCAGAGCTTCCTGACAGAGAAGGCTAAATGTCTCACAAAACTACAGTTCCCAACAT
>NW_024844326.1:0-1059 GCF_019175285.1 Sceloporus undulatus
CTGAGGTTGTAGTTTCCTCCGTGGAGGAAGCGTAAGGTGTGGATGTTACTGTTGAGTGAGTAGAGAACGAAGTTTCCTCCGAGGTTGTAGTTTCCTCCATGCTGGAAGCGTAAGGGGTTGATGTTAATGGTGAATGAGAAGAGAACGAAGTTTGCTCTGAGGTTGTAGTTTCCTCCATGGAAGAAACGTAAGTTGTGGATGTTACTGGTGAGTGAGTAGTGAACGAAGTTTGCTCCGAGGTTGTATTTTCGTCCGTGGAAGAAACGTAAGGAGTGGATGTTACTGGTGAGTGAGTAGAGAATGAAGTTTTCTCCAAGGTTGTAGTTTCCTCCGTGGAGGAAGCGTAAGGAGTAGTTGTTACTGGTGAATGAGTAGAGAACGAAGTTTGCTCCGAGGTTGTAGTTTCCTCTGTGCTGGAAGTGTAAGGAGTGGATGTTACTGGGGAATGAGTAGAGAAGGAAGTTTGCTCCAAGGTTGTAGTTTCCTCCGTGCTGGAAGCGTAAGGAATGGATGTTACTGGTGAGTGAGTAGAGAACGAAGTTTGCTCCGAGGTTGTATTTTCGTCCGTGGAAGAAACGTAAGGAGTGGATGTTACTGGTGAGTGAGTAGAGAATGAAGTTTTCTGCAAGGTTGTAGTTTCCTCTGTGCTGGAAGCGTAAGGAGTGTATGTTACTGGTGAGTGAGTAGAGAAGGAAGTATGCTCCGAGGTTGTAGTTTCCTGCGTGGAGGAAACGTAAGGGGTGGATGTTACCGGTGAGTGAGTAGAGAACGAAGTTTGCTCCAAGGCTGTAGTTTCCTCTGTGCTGGAAACGTAAGAAGTGGATCTTACTGGTGAGTGAGTAGTGAACGAAGTTTGCTCGGAGGTTGTAGTTTCCTCCGTGGAAGAAACATAAGGAGTGGATGTTCCTGGTGAGTGAGTAGTGAACGAAGTTTGCTCCAAGGTTGTAGTTTCCTCCGTGCTGGAAGCGTAAGGAATGGATGTTACTGGTGAGTGAGTAGAGAACGAAGTTTGCTCCAAGGTTGTAGTTTCCTCTGTGCTGGAAGCGTAAGGAATGGATG
>NW_024844327.1:0-645 GCF_019175285.1 Sceloporus undulatus
CTTAATACCAAATTCTGTGCATTTATGAAAGCTGGTGGATTGCATTATATAATGTGGGTTAAAGGTATGTCTTTTATTAAAGGCAACTGAAATGTGTTTAAAATACCCAATGACTTCCGGAAAGATGGCGGGGTAAGAAGTCGCAAGTCACAAAGGCAGGTGACAAGCGATACCACTCGTGGGCTTATTAGCCAATAATAACAACAACTTTCGGCAGGGAAAGACGGCTAAAATATCCCCCCGATAAAGGGGATCCGGACAGAGCCCAGAGGGGTCCCCATACCGGAAGATTCGCTTGGATCCCCTCTGTTCTCGGGAGGGAGACAAAGAGACTCCGGGGGACGAAGGGCAACCGCGGCCGCGAGTGGTGGCTGAAACCATATTAGAAAGACCGCAGCAGCAACCTCGCTTTTAAGACTCCCGAAAGAGGAAGAAAGAAGATTTATTTCAAAGTATGTGTGGGATTAGATAAAGATTCCTGAGAGCAATACTTCATCGGAAGATTGAGGAGCCCCATGAAGGAGCTAACAGAGTGGGGAAAGGAATAAGGGAAACGGGCTATGGGACTTTAAAATCGGACTAACAAGAGGAGTTGTAGTCGGGAGGCTATTCAACTGCTGGAGCCCTTAGGAGATATAGGAAGGA
>NW_024844327.1:745-1059 GCF_019175285.1 Sceloporus undulatus
AGGAGCCCCATGAAGGAGCTAACAGAGTGGGGAAAGGAATAAGGGAAACGGGCTATGGGACTTTAAAATCGGACTAACAAGAGGAGTTGTTTTCGGGAGGCTATTCAACTGTTGGAGCCCCTAGGAGATATAGGAAGGAAAGAGGACGGTCCGGAAAGAAAATAAGAGAAACCTGATGAAGGGAGTATGGTGCAGTAAGGAGGAGAGCGGCAAGCGAGAGTGCTGAGAGTGCGGCGAGAAGGGAGAGAAGTGAAGAGAGAAGAGGGCTTCTGTAGGGAACGGACCGGCTCGGAGAGGAAAGGAAGGGAAGAGGG
>NW_024844328.1:0-1059 GCF_019175285.1 Sceloporus undulatus
GGTGGTGAGGAAGGGGCCTTTCTAGTAGGATAATACATATAAAATACATAGCAATACAGGAAATGATTCAATAAAACAGACAACAAAAGAACATCAAATAGCAAGTGACAATTATGCAATGCCTGAGAAGGCTTCTCTGAACAGGATGGTTTTCAACTCCGTTTGTTTTGAAGCTAGTTAAAGAAGTGATGGCTCTTGCTTGTGGGGGAAGAAGGTTCCAGGAGTGAGAGGCAGCAAGTGAAAAGGGGCGAATCTGGGATGGGGCAGAGGAAATCCTGGGCTGAGACAGGAGCCCTTGAGTACCAGAACGGAGGGCCCTGGTGGGAAGGTGAGGAGAAATAAGGTCTGATAAGTAAGGCGGGGCAGGCCCAGTCCATGGAGGGCTTTAAATGTCGACAGCAGGAGCTTATACTGAATGCGGAAAAGGAGGGGGAGCCAGTGAAGGGATGCCAACACAGGAGAGATGTGGTCACAGCGGTGGGTGGAAGTGATAATGCATGCAGCTGAATGCTGGACAGAGATTAAAGGACGGAGGTGAGAAAGTGGAAGCCCAGCCAGGAGGACGTTACAGTAATCAAGTCGGGAGATCACTAGGGCATGGACCAGGATCTTGGCAGTAGAGGCAGAGAGATATAGTTGGATTTTGGCAATATTGTACAAAAAGAATCTACAAGCCTTGGCTGTGGTCTGGATCTGAGGGATACATGACAGAGAAGAGTCAAAGATAAAACTAAGACTGCGGGCTTGCTGGACTGGTTGAATAGAAATGTTGTCCACAGAGACAGAAAAGGAGTGTTGAATGGTGGGCTTAGGAGGAAAGACAAGAAGCTCCATCTCGGACATGATGAGCTTCAAACGCCGATGGCACATCCACTGTGAGACAGCTGTAAGGCAAGATGAGACTTGCTGTTCAAGCCTTGGAGAAAGGTCAGGGGTGGAAAGATACAACTGTGTGTCATCGGCATAGAGATGGTAGGAAAAACCAAAAGAGCTAATGAGTTTACCTAAGGATAGTGTGTAGAGAGAAAACAGAAGGGGACCCAGAACAGAGCCCTGGGG
>NW_024844329.1:0-1059 GCF_019175285.1 Sceloporus undulatus
ATTAAAGCAAATAACAAACATACATAAAACATATAGACCACAACACAATTACATCATTCTAATACAATCTTCAATATACATATTATTACTATTTCCTACTGATACAAACTTCTTCCCTACTCATTCCCTACTCATCTTCCATATACTTCTACCGTCTCTTATCTTCACATCTTCAGACATAGATTCACTCGAACCAACTCATCCTAAACATGAAAACAATAACTTACTTCCTACCAATAGTTGACTAAGTTGTGGATAAGTGACTTCCTTAATTTGTTTCTACACAGTGGATCCTATCTCAAAGAAAAGAAAAATAAATAAATAAATAAATAAATAAATAAATAAATAAAGGGGGGAGGCAAGGAAACATCACTGTCTACTATCATTTTCTCCTATTATTTTCTAAAAAATTAATTACTTTATTCCATTCACTCAAAAATTGTTCTTCTGATTTGTCTCTCAGTGTTTGTGTTAGTTTATCTAATATCATCCCATCATACAAGTTTAACCACCAATCCTCTTTTGTGGGGCTGTCTTTACATTTCCATTTTTGGGCATAACATACCCATGCTAGGGAAACCATATAAAACATAATTTTTTCTTGTTTTTTACTAATTGTGTCATCAAATATTCCCAAGAGAAAAAATTCTGGTTTTAGTTGGATTTTAACATTCAAGATTTCATTAATAGTATTTCGCACCATTGACCAGTAGTCCTTAGCCCATTTACATGTCCACCAACAATAGTAGAACGAACCTATCTCCTTAATACATTTCCAACATAAGTTATTATTAGTTTTATAGATTTTCGAGATTTTGTCGGGAGATAGGTACCATTGATAGAACATTTTGTAGAAATTCTCCCTCAAGTTTTGTGAGGCCGTATATTTAAAGCCATTTTTCCAGATTCTCTCCCATTGGGACATCTGTATCGGATGACCAATATGTGTAGCCCAATTTATCATTTGCACCTTCACTGCCATATTCTAAAGGGACCTTATAAAGTTTTTTAATCAAATTATTATCTTCTCTTACTAAAATTTTCCCTATTTCAGATTCA
>NW_024844330.1:0-1059 GCF_019175285.1 Sceloporus undulatus
AAGTCTGGGCCAACAATTCTGTGGATGATTTCCTGGAAGTAACTTTCACCAAATACATTAGTGCAGAATTCTATTTGCTTAGGAACTAAATGTTTAAAAATGGGAAATCTGATAAAAATCAGATGAGCGAAATTATTCTAACTGCAAGTGATCCATCTTGTATTGTTACATTTTGTACTCTGAAAGTGGATGGTTATAGTTCTGATATATCAAAATGTGAATGCTTAATTTATTGTTAAAATAATGTTCATCATTGAGAGCTTATTGAAATGTACTAATGGAGATGCATCCTTTTTTCAGCTGAGCTTGAAAAATCTTTAGTTCTGTATTCAAAACTGGTTGGCAACTTACTAATAATATGAATGATCCTTATTAAAACATTTAAAAGGGTCAGGTACTACTGCATGCACTATGCTCTTTGGAAGAAAGATGCTTTGTTACTTTTATCAGTGTGTTTATCTTAGAGTGGTTCCCTCAAATGATGACATTTGTGTCTTGTGTTAAGAGTAGTTTTAAAAGTCCTTGCATTTGGGATTTTTAATGATCCTATTATGTCCACGTTGCACTTGGTTTTATGAAAAGCTGTGGGGATTGCAAAACTTTAATTTCAGTATTGTTGAAAAAATTGAATGACCATTTGTTCAACATGTTCCAACAGGCATGGGTGGGCAGAAGCATTTGCTGGTATCCGAAGCCCACACATAAAATATATTTGTCCACATGCGTAAGTACCTCCATGTTCTTTGGCTAGTTTTCCCATCAGTTAATGCTGCCACATTAAGTCCATGCTTTGTCAGCTTATAAGTGTACATAGGGTTGCCATAGGTCAGGACCTCCAAACCGGGACAAATGTAGGACAAGTGTAGGATAACATTTTCAAATGTAGGACAACATTTCTAAAAATGGAGGACACACGAAAAAATTGGTGATTTTTTTAAAAAATGTTAATCTAAATGCATGTTTCTTAGGCATGATCAAAATGGAGGACATTTTGACATTATTCCTGGACAAATGTCATGAATGTAATTCCCTTTCTGACCACACACACACACACACACA
>NW_024844331.1:0-1059 GCF_019175285.1 Sceloporus undulatus
TTTGGTGTGGCTTCTGGACTCTTAGGACGCATGCATCATTGAAACACCATACCTCCACTGTGACTCGAAGCAGCTTTATTTTGGCTGTCTGTAACAGGCCAAAAGAGAGGGCCTTCTTGGTGGCTGCTCCCAGGCTTTGAACCTCCCTCTCTAGGGAGACAAGGGTTGTTCTCCTCCTTGCTTTCCTGGTGCCAGCAAAGAAAGACATATTTAGAAATTGACTGTGATGGCCTTTTCACAGTGTGCTGTTTTGTTGGTTTATATATTGTCTGAATGAATTTTAATGGTTTTAACTTTACAGATGGTTTAATTGTGTTTTTTAAAAATCATGTTTATACTTTTTATTGAAAGACTTGTATGGTTTTTCATCTGCTTTGTTTTCAGTAAGTTGTAAGCTGCCCCTTTAGTCCCATTATGGGAGGAAAGACAAAGTGTAAATGAATAAAATAAACATTTCTATCCTGCCCCATTTCGCACAATCTCTGGGGAAATACAAGTCAAAGCAATTAAATCGTCCAAAACAGTTTAGCATTTAAAGCTGGCTAAAAGCATATTGGATTGCAACTCTGGAAACCAGGGTTTGAACCCTTGTCAGCCATGGAAACCCACTGGGTGACCTTGGGCAAGTCACACTCTCTCAGCCTTAAAGGAGGCCATGGAAAACCTCCTCTGAACAAATCTGGTCAAGAAATCCCCATGATATGGTCGCTTTAGGGTCAGCATTAGTCAGAAACGATTCGAAGGCACACAACAACAAACAACAACAAAAGCATATTTGTCGCGGCAAGGAGACGCAGAGACAGGAATGAGGGTGCACAAGCTTCCCTCAAGCTTGCCTTCCTCCAGCCAGGTTTCTGGCTGGGCCTTTTATTGTCATTTTGCTTACATTAGTCCGTTACAATCATTTGCTAGGTTACGTGTCCTTTTTAGCAGTGGAAGCAGGATGTGAAGACCAGCTAAGTCAGCATGGACTTATCTATCGGATTATGGATAAAGCATTGTCATCTCGAGTGGGGGTCGAAGTCCTATGGTTTGCCAGTAGAACTGCCACGTCACAAT
>NW_024844332.1:0-1059 GCF_019175285.1 Sceloporus undulatus
CAATTATCCCTAATGGTGGTGTGGCTGCATGGCTGCACCACCATTGGTGACAATGAGACTTGAGCATCCACAGATTTTGGTATTCACACGGGGGAGGAGTCTGGAACAAATCCCCCTGTGGATACCAAGGGCCGACTGTATAAGGGAATGAAATCATTGACCAATTGCTGCATTACATAGCTTCAGATTTTGTTTTGTTTTTTAAAAAAGCAACACTCATAAAATCATAGAATCATAGAATCGTAGAGTTGGAAGAGACCACAAGGGCCATCAAGTCCAACTCCCTGCCATGCAGGAACTCCCAATAAAAGCATCCCTGACAGATGGCCATCCAGCCTCTGCTTAAAGACCTCCAAAGAAGGAGACTCCACCACATTCTGAGGCAGTGTGTTCCACTGTCAAACAGACCTTACTGTCAGGAAGTTCATCCTAATGTTGAGGTGGAATCTCTTTTCCTGTAGCTTGCATCCATCACTCCAGGTCCTGTTCTCTGGAGCAGCAGAAAACAATCTTGCTCCTTCCTCAATATGACATCCCTTCAAATATTTAAACAGGGCTATCATATCACCTCTTAACCTTCTTTTCTCCAGGCTAAACATCCCCAGCTCCCTGAGTCGTTCCTCATAGGGCATGGTTTCCAGACCCTTCACAATTTTAGTCGGCCTCCTTTGGACACACTCCAGTTTCTCAATGTCCTTTCTGAATTGTGGTGCCCAGAACTGGACACAATATTCCAGGTGGGGCCTGACCAGAGCAGAATAGAGTGTCACTATTACTTCCCTTGATGTAGACACTATACTTTTATTGATGCAGCCTAAAATTGCATTGGCCTTTTTATCTGCTGCAACACACTGTTGACTCATATTCAACTTGTAGTCTACTTGGACTCCTAGATCCCTTTCACATGTAGTCTCATTCAGACAGGTCTCCCCCATTCTATATCTGTGCATTTCATTTCTCCATCCTAAGTACAGTACCTTACATTTCTCTGTGTTGAATTTCATTTTGTTAGATTTGGCCCAGCTTTCAAGTCTATTCAGGTCATTTTGAATTTTGATC
>NW_024844333.1:0-828 GCF_019175285.1 Sceloporus undulatus
ACTTTGCTTCCATCCCAGTACCCCAAACCTCCAAGGTCTCACATTTCTCATGATGCTGTGCTGCAATTTCCCAGCAGAGAAGGGTGCCGAGCATCCTGATGTTGGGTAGCTCCGCCTGTAAAGGCTCCTGGAGGCAGGACAAAAATTCAAACAGAGGCCCGGGGCCTGTCCCCGCCTCCATGGGCGGAGCGACCCCCAGAGACCTCAGTCTTCTTCCTGCCTAGCTCCTGGTAGGACGCATCATCTCAGCTTCTCCGAAGATCTTTCATTGGCTCCCCCAGACTTGGCCTGGCTTATACCTTACTTCTGCTTTCTCTCCCCCTTTTCTCTTTAAAAAAAGAAAAGAAAAAATCCCCTTCCTTCTTCCTTTCCCTCCTTTCCGCTCTGCCTTTATCTTTCCTCCATGGCCAGCGAGGAAGAGGCCAGGCCAGCGGGCGAGCGGGCTCCCACTCAGCCCGGGCAAGCCCCGGCTTTGCCGGAAGTGCGCCCAGAGGCTCTTGCCTCGGATGGAGGAAGAGAAGTGGGAGCCGGGCCGCACCGGGCGGAGGGAGACCCCTCACAGCCCGCTGCAGGGCCCAGGGCACCACAGCCGACCTGGCCAGGGTTGGAGCTGGAGAGCCCTTACCGCCACCGCGACGGACGCCAGGGGAAGAGGTAAGCCAACCCCCCCTGCCCAGCGTTGCTCTCTGGGGCCTCCCCAGGGAGCCGGGGACCACAGAACCTCTGCGCTCCCCCACAGAGAGAGCGACGGCGGCGCTCCGCGGGGCCAGCCTGGCGGAGCGCAAGGCTGGAGCGCCGGCCCCTTTGTTCCTCCGCTCCTTCCCCCCC
>NW_024844333.1:928-1059 GCF_019175285.1 Sceloporus undulatus
CTCCTTCCCCCCCTCCTCGGATGGCCGGGCCCTTTCCTCCAGGGCCCCTCCACAGCTGGAGGCTCAGCGGCCGAGTCCGCAGGTGGCGCAAACGGCCCTTTCCCTCCCCAATGGGGGTTCCCTTGGGTCCC
>NW_024844334.1:0-238 GCF_019175285.1 Sceloporus undulatus
CCATTTCTGATCCCTTTTAAAACCCATGTTCCCCAGAAGGAGCAGAGTTGTGTAATAAGAAAACTCTCTCAGAAAAGAGACACGAAAGACACACAAAGAGACACACTTCCTTCCTTTTGGCCCAAGGAGCCTGGCCTCCTTCTGACTCTGGAGCCTCAGGAGAGAAAGAGAAGCCTCTGTTCAACTGAGGTTTCAGAGAAGGTTCTGGAACATTATTCCCCACAGTCACAAGCAGCAC
>NW_024844334.1:338-1059 GCF_019175285.1 Sceloporus undulatus
CAGGAGAGAAAGAGGAGCCTCTGTTCAACTGAGGCCTCAGAGAAGGTTCTGGAACATTATCCCACAGTCACAAACAGCACAAAATAGCCGCTGGAACACAAAATGGCGACCTACAGCTCAGCACTTGGCAGTTCAAGGCCTCTGAAGGCTACTGCTTCCAGACCTTGTCCCTCTCCTCTCCTTGCTTCTCTCTCTCTTCCGTGCGCAGAGCTAAATAGAGAGGCAGAAGCTCCTCCCCTTCTTGACTCTGGCCAATGGGGGCAGAGGAGCTGGAAGACCCCGCCCCCTGCCCCACCCTCACAGGCTCCTTCTGCACTTAATATGGAACAAGGCAGGAGGGACAGAGGGACCCTGGAGCCCCAGCCACACAGACACTGGCCAAAGGCACACATTCCCAAAGCCTAAGACCCATGAGATGGCAACACTATGCAGGGCAGGACCCTCCTCTCTCAAAGGAGCTACTTTTTGGGGGGACAAGCCTCCTCTTAGAAGCCAAAGCCCAATGTTTGTGAAGAAGAAGAATAAGGCTTGTATTAAAACTATCATCCCCTTTTCTGATCCCTTTTAAAACCCATGTTCCCCAGAAGGAGCAGAGCTGTGTAATACGAAAACCCTCTCAGAAAAGAGACACAAAAGACACACCAAGAAACACACTGACTCCCTTTTGGCCCAAGGAGCCTGGCTTCTTTCTCTCTCTGGAGCCTCAGAAGAGAAAGAGAAG
>NW_024844335.1:0-1059 GCF_019175285.1 Sceloporus undulatus
GCCCCCTTTGCCATTCCCAGAAACTAGCCTCCTTTCTGCTAATACCAACCCACAACATTTTCAGTCAACATCCCACAAATCCCAAATGCTATCATTCCCAATACTATTCTAGCCGGCTGCAACAAATCCCACCCCTCTATCTAGCTAACCCATACCACAACCCATAATCTCCAGCCAACTTTACAATTAAAAGCAATGATCTATACTAATAACAATAAAAACCTAAACTTAACACAATATAAATTTAAAACAGACATATGGACAGACAAACCTAACACACAAAATCACAAGGGTCTTTTCTTATCACAACTGGATAGAACATATATTTTTTGTATTCCTTCTTGTTAGTTCACTGCTGGGATTTGTGTGGCTTTTATTCTGTGTGGATTCTTTGATGTCTCACTTGGTATGACTTTGAAGTAAAACATTTCTCACAATGCTGGCATTTGTATGGCTTCTCTCCTGTGTGGATTCTCTGATGTATCACTAGGACTGACTTCCGAGAAAAACATGTTCCACAATGCTGGCATTTGCATGGCTTCTCTCCTGTGTGGACTCTCTGATGTGTTACTAGGTGTGACCTCCGAGAAAAACTTTTCCCACAATGCTGGCATTTGTATGGCTTCTGTCCTGTGTGGACTCTCTGATGTATAACTAGGACTGACTTCCGAGAAAAACCTTTCCCACAAAGCTGGCATTTGTATGGCTTTTCTCCTGTGTGGACTCTCTGATGTGTCACTAGGTTTGACTTCCAAGAAAAACATTTCCCACAACGCTGGCATTTGTATGGCTTCTCTCCTGTGTGGACTCTCTGATGTGTCACTAGGTGTGCCTGCTGAGAAAAACATTTCCCACAATGTTGGCATTTGTATGGCTTCTCTCCTGTGTGGACCCTCCTATGCATGACAAGGATTGACTTGTAAGCAAAATGTTTCCCACAATTCTGGCATCTGTGTGGCTTCTCTCCAGTGTGGACTCTCTGGTGCCTGACAAGGACTGACTTGTAAGAAAATCGTTTCCTACAATGCTGGCATTTATGTGACTTCTTCCCTGTGTGGA
>NW_024844336.1:0-1059 GCF_019175285.1 Sceloporus undulatus
AATAATAATAATAATAATAATAATAATAATAATAATAATAATAATAAATTTTATTTATATTTCCTGCCTCTCCCTGTGGATTGAGGCGGGATTACAGCCATAAAACAGCAATAACATCTAAATTATATACAATAAAACAATGACATCACTCAAAAAAATACAATTCAAGACAATAAAATCATCATCTAAAATACACAATTACAGTCAGAAGTGGGATTTTTCTTTAGGTTCTTTATAAAAGATCGGGTGGGTAGGCCTGCTGGAAGAGATCCATCTTAAGTGCCTTTTTGAAGACATCTAAGGAGGTAATAAGATGGATCTCTTCCGGCAAGTTGTTCCATAACTTGGGGGCTATGGCTGTGTATGCTCTATGGGAAGCTGTTGTTAACCTGGTTTTTGAATATTCTAATAGATTCTTCCCAGATGTTCTGAGAGTGCGGGTTGGATTATGTAGGTAGAGGCGTAATTTGGGCCCAAGCTAAAAGCTGTTTAATCTTTTAATCAGATGTTTTATTGTTCTGCTCTTTTTAGTTTTTATCTGTTATGTGCGACTGTTGTTCCTTAAATTGTTCTTGTTGATTGCATTTAATACATTTTGTTTGTTTTGTGATTTTAGTTCCCCCCCCCCCCGCCAAAATACTATTCTGCTGAGAATGTGAGATGTACATAGTAGTGGCTTGTGAATGGATCAGGGGAGGAGTACCAAAAATTGGGGGGGCAGGCATGTCCCCCCTCCCAGAACCATTATTCATATAAATACCAAAACTAAAAATACATGAATAGAAAAACAGACTGATAGCATAACTGTGGACTTAATGAGAAAACAGCAGAAATAGATTACTTAGATGTCCAGTGTCAATTTTAAAAATGGTGAACATGAACCAGGCAAGGTTAAGACTTTTAACTGAAGATTTTTCAAAGCTTGGGAAAATCACATTTAGGACTATAATGCCCAGGTCCAGAATCATGCAGCCAGGACAACTACTGACTATACTGGCTGGGGATTCTGGAAGTTGTAGTCCAATACAAAAAACTTTTCTGAACTCTGATAAATCCAAC
>NW_024844337.1:0-1059 GCF_019175285.1 Sceloporus undulatus
CTTACATAGCCCCTTTCACATACACAGTTATGTTCCAGTTCAGCTACTGTGGCAACATCCTATAAAATCTTGGGATTTGCAGTCTGAAGAGGCTTATTTAGAATTCTCAGACAGAGAGATCTAGTGTTTCCCCAAATTATAAACTCCAGGATTACAGAAGATGCAATCAAGGCAGTTGAAATGGAACCACAGGCTACATCCGCACTGCAGAAATAATGCAGTTTGACACCATGTTATTGGTTATGGCTCCATGCTATGGATTCTAGGATTTATAGTTTTGTGAAATGTTTGGCCTTCTCTGTCAGAGAACTCTGGTGTCAAAATAAACTACAAATCCCAGAATTCTATATCACTGCGACATTTCAGTTAAAGTGCTGTTAAACTGCACATTTCTGTTGAACTATACTTGTTTATTGTGAAAGGGACCCTGTTCCAAAACACACTGCAAAAATAATCCAGTTTGAGACCACTTTAGCGGCCCTGGCTCAGTGCTAGGGGATTCTAGGAACTTAAGTTTTGTGAGACATTTAGCCTTCTCTGCCAGAGAGCTCTGGTGCCACAATAAACTACAATTCCCATAATTCACTAATACTGAGCCAGGGCAGTTAACACAGAACCTTATCGCACTCATAGTTTTCCCGTTCTGTTCCTGTTGACAAGGCAGACAGATCAGGAAACGGGCTGACGACGAACGCTATCGCATTAAGTCTTCATAGCGTTATGTGAACGCGAAAAGAACAATCGCTATCGCACACCGCTAACGGAGAAAATTACCTGTTGTCGTTTTTGGACCTCACTGTGAATGGATATCACTGCACAGCCAGGTCCTATCCCGATGACGCGCAGTTTTCAAAGGGAGTTTGGGGCATTCTCGTTCCCTGTGTATTCTATCCTAAGATGGATTCTCATGTTTTGGTCCTTCTCCATACCATCTCCCGTTACCTGATAATGGAGCAGGAACGGAGAAGAAGGAGGACACTTATGTACCGCTTATTTTTTTAAAAAGTTGCTCTCAGACATGCCCTTGCTGAGCTCATGGATGTAGAGGACGCACCCCCC
>NW_024844338.1:0-1059 GCF_019175285.1 Sceloporus undulatus
TTCAGAGCAGGGCTAACACAGATAGTGAGACACCAAATTTGGTTTTAAACACTTTACATGTAACATTTATTAAATCACAAACATAATACAAACATTGATTATCAAGAGCTCTTTCATTCACTCACACATTCATACAATACTCACACACACTTTCCTTCTGCTGGACATTGATCAGGTGTCCTTGAAGGCTGGGGATGACATCGTTGCCGCGCGGTTGGTGCCAACAAAATTAGGGTGAAAGCCAAGGATCCTTATACTTTTCTTCTCTCTGGCTTTTGGCTGCTGAAGTCTTGCAATATTGCAGCCCATTACTCAACTTCTCCTTTTCGGGAGGAGACAGCTGTTCAAAGGCAGGTCGTTCTGTTCAAATTAGTCCGTTGTCCTGTCAGTTCCTCCTTATTGCGACTCAGGAGAAAAAGCACCTTCCCGGTCATAGTTCAACACACCTGAACATCTCTCCAGTTTCCAAATTTCTCAGCCTTTCCTCGTCTCAGTTGCCAAATCCCTCCTTCACATCAATGCTCTGCGCAGAACAATCTTGTTTAATTCTTTAGCTTGTTTTAAAACACCATTCCTTGTTTCTTTGGTTCTTCAGCTCTGGGTTTACGTCAGAACTCACACATTTGTCTTACATCTTTAACTGACACCATCCACTTCATATGGTCCTTTATTTCCTTTATGTCTTCCTCCATTCGATAAACTTCTACCTGGGGTTCTTCTTTGCTGGGGCAGGTATCAAGCGACTCCCCCACTGCCAGGTCCCAGGCTGTCGCTCTGTCCCCCGACGGCCTTCCTTTCCCCAGTCTGGGGCCGGACACCCAAATCCTCCAGTGGTGGCCTGGATGGTGTGAGCTTCACGAGGCTTCCCAGTCTTGGGCTTGGCCCTAGTTTCTCTAAAGAAGGCTCCTCCACCACCGAGCTCTCCAGAACCTTCGGGTTCTCCAAGAACTCTTCTTGTTCCTGGGTCTCCATTGGAGTTAAAACTGTGAGACGTTGCTAATGGTGAGATCTGGAGTTAGTCCTGTGCTCAAAAAATAAAACTCATTTGAAACAAAAGAA
>NW_024844339.1:0-1059 GCF_019175285.1 Sceloporus undulatus
CCAGTCCCTTCTCTCTCTCAGTCTCTCTCTGTGTTAGAATCAGCTATTCCACTGATACTGCCCTCTCCTTTTGTCACTGAGAGGATTAGCTTCTGAGTTCTTTCGAACCAGCAGCAAGCATTCACTTGGAAACCATTTTCTCTTGTCTTGCCCAAGTTCCTATTGTTCCCTGTTCAAACTCTCTGATCCTTTTGCCATCAGATCACCAGAAGAAGAACTGCAATAAGCGGCTGAGCTTCCAACTGCTTAAAGAATTATGAACTTCTCTTTCTTTAAATATACACATAATGGAGCGCCTGGTAGAGGTGGGAATCGGGGGCACTGCACTCCAGTGGTTCCGGTCCTACCTCTCTGGGAGGTTCCAGATGGTGCAGCTGGGAGACGTGTGCTCCAATAAGAGGGCCCTTATATCTGGGGTCCCTCAAGGAGCCATTTTGTCTCCCATGCTTTTCAACATTTACATGAAACCGCTGGGAGAGATCATCCGGAGACATGGGACGCGGGGTTATCAGTACACTGATGACACCCAAATAGTCTTCTCTATGTCTCCGACTGATGCAGTGACTGAGGATGGTGTCTCTCCTCTCGTGGCCTGTCTGGAGTCAGTAGTGGGCTGGATGAGGGAAAACCAACTCAGTCTGAATCCAGAGAAAACGGAGGTACTCGTGATAGGTTCTCCTGGCCCAGGGATGGCGGTGGTTCCACCTGTCCTGAACGGGATCACGCTTCCCGTGAAGGACACGGTATGCAGTCTGGGGGTGCTCCTTGACTCGTCGCTCCACCTTACATCTCAGGTGGATGCGACGGTCAGGAGCACCTGTTATCAGCTTCGACTGATTCGCCAGCTGCGTCCCTACTTGGGCCAGAGGCACCTTGAAACGGTAGTACATGCTCTGGTAACCTCTCGATTGGACTTCTGCAACGCGCTCTACATGGGGCAACCCTTGTACCAAACCCGGAAGCTACAACTGGTGCAGAATATGGCAGCCAGACTGGTCACTGGCATACCAATGGCCAGTCATATAACACCAGTGCTTAAAGATCTGCACTGGCTGCCTA
>NW_024844340.1:0-1059 GCF_019175285.1 Sceloporus undulatus
GTAAGGCCATGTCGCATTAGGGACAGACCTTGGTGTTCCCAGTTGTGACCCATGCACACAGCCACGCCGCCATAAGGGCCAAGTTCTGTTGACCTTAATGGTGGCGCAGCCTTGTGCGCAGGACGCCACAGGGAACAACAAGGGCTGTTGCTAATGGTGAGGCAGCCAAGTCCATGCACCGCCATTGAAGTTCCAGCTGCAGTGACGCAGCCACACGGTCGAACCACCATTGGGCACAATGCAGATTTGAGCATCTGTGGATTTTGATCTCCATGGACAGAATGGATCCCTTGCAGCTACGACTGTAGAATGGCTTGTTTATTTGTGGGTTTTCCACTTTCATGGAGCTCCTGCGCCCCTAAACCAGCAAATGCAAAGGGCCCACGGTATGAAAAAAGCAGATGCATAGCTAGGCCTCATATTAAACTGCTAAGAAATAATACAGTCGGTCCTCCGTGTCCAGGAAAAGACGCCTGAAACCCCATTTTGGGAGAACGGTGGGATGTCAATCCAATAAACAATGAATAAATACACGGGGAAACCTGAGACGTTGGCATTGGGAGTGGCATGCGCCCAGTGCTCAGCTTTAATATTGTAATGATTTAATTCTTTGTAATGTACTTTTTTCTATGTTTTTAACTGTACTGTTTTCTAATGCTGTGAAGCCGCTCTGCGTCCCAGTTCTGGGAAGATATTGTTGTTGTTGTTGTTGTTGCTATTATTATGATTCAAGAAAGGGGCTGGGTGCAAATCCAGGGCTGTGCCAATCTAGCCAAAGCCAAAGTCCTCTGCAGCAGAAGCTCCTTCCATGAGGAAGAAAGGAAAAGACTCCAAAAGGAATCCCAAAGGTGGGTTTGTTCTGAGGAAGGAAGGTGGTCTGCGTCTAGACTGGGCTCCCTGGGTCCCCCCCATGAGGCTATCTATGATCATGATGCCTCTAGCAGCTCATGGCAGGAACAGCCCCCTGAGTCCAAGGAGCAGCTCACCTTCTCCGCTGGGAAATGGAGACCTTGCCAGGCTTCCAGAATTCTGGCTCAATACAATGGGATTCTGGCCGTT